>NC_092259.1:993134-1108134 GCF_036320965.1 Panulirus ornatus | reverse complement strand
AACTTCCACTACAGTCCTGTAACCTACCACTACAGTGTTATATGCTCCACTACAGTCCTGTAACCTACCTCTACAGTGTTATAAACTTCCACTACAGTCCTGTAACCTATCACTACAGAGTTATATGCTCCACTACAGTTCTGTAACCTACCACTACAGTGTTATAAGCTTCCACTACAGTCCTGTAACCTACCACTACAGTGCTATATGCTCCACTACAATCCTGTAACCTACCACTACAGTGTTATAAGCTTCCACTACAGTCCTGTAACCTATCACTACAGAGTTATATGCTCCACTACAGTCCTGTAACCTACCACTACAGTGTTATAAGCTTCCACTACAGTCCTGTAACCTACCACTACAGAGTTATATGCTCCACTACAGTCCTGTAACCTACCACTACAGTGTTATAAACTTCCACTACAGTCCTGTAACCTACCACTACAGAGTTATATGCTCCACTACAGTCCTGTAACCTACCACTACAGTGTTATAAACTTCCACTACAGTCCTGTAACCTACCACTACAGAGTTATATGCTCCACTACAGTCCTGTAACCTACCACTACAGTGTTATAAACTTCCACTACAGTCCTGTAACCTACCACTACAGAGTTATATGCTCCACTACAGTCCTGTAACCTACCACTACAGTGTTATAAGCTTCCACTACAGTCCTGTAACCTACCACTACAGAGTTATATGCTCCACTACAGTCCTGTAACCTACCACTACAGTGTTATAAACTTCCACTACAGTCCTGTAACCTATCACTACAGAGTTATATGCTCCACTACAGTCCTGTAACCTACCACTACAGAGTTATACACTTCCACTACAGTCCTGTAACCTACCACTACAGAGTTATATGCTCCACTACAGTCCTGTAACCTACCACTACAGAGTTATATGCTCCACTACAGTCCTGTAACCTACCACTACAGTGTTATAAGCTTCCACTACAGTTCTGTAACCTACCACTACAGTGTTATAAGCTTCCACTACAGTTCTGTAACCTACCACTACAGTGTTATAAGCTTCCACTACAGTCCTGTAACCTACCACTACAGAGTTATATGCTCCACTACAGTCCTGTAACCTCACACTACAGTGCTGTAGCCAACCACTGAACTTCTGTAACCTACCACTACTGTATCACACCTGCTGTAATCTGCACGCAATCCTCACTCACCTCGACCTGACCTTTTGACCTAACCACTCCTCACCTTGGCATGACCTTGACTTGACCTCCCCCCATCTTGGTATGACCTCTCCTCACCCTGACCTGACCTTGACCTGACCTTCCCCATCTTGGTATGACCTCTCCTCACCCTGACCTTGGCATGATCTCTCCTTACCTTGACCTGACCTTGACATGATCTCTCCTCACCTTGACCTGACCATGACATGATCTCACCTTGACCTGACCTTGACATGATCTCTCCTCACCTTGACCTGACCTTGACATGATCTCTCCTTGACCTGACCTTGACATGATCTCTCCTCACCTTGACCTGACCTTGACATGATCTCTCCTCACCTTGACCTGACCTTGGAAATGATCTCTCCTCACCTTGACCTGACCTTGACATGATTCCATTTGACCTGACCTTGAAATGATTTCTCCTCACCTTGACCTGACCTTGACATGATCTCACCTCACCTTGACCTAACCTTGACATGATCTCACCTCACCTTGACCTGACCTTGACCTTGATATGATCTCTCCTCACCTTGACAATCTCACCTCACCTTGACCTGACCTTGACCTTGACATGATCTCTCCTTACCTTGACTTCATCTTTCTTCATCTTGACCTGACCTCACGTGACCTCTCCTCACCTGGGAAAGAGAGAGACAATGATTAGAAACAGAAAAAAAGATTTTATATTCAGTAAATACATAACAGATTCGGTACATCTTCCCAAACTCCGCCACATTACGTCTCTCTCCCCACCACACTATACATCTCTCTCCCCACCACACTATACATCTCTCTCCCCACCACATTATACATCTCTCTCCCCACCACACTATACATCTCTCTCCCCACCACACTATACATCTCTCTCCCCACCACACTATACATCTCTCTCCCCACCACATTATACATCTCTCTCCCCACCACACTATACATCTCTCTCCCCACCACACTATACATCTCTCTCCCCACCACACTATACATCTCTCTCCCCACCACACTATACATCTCTCTCCCCACCCACCACACTATACATCTATCTCCCCACCACATTATACATCTCTCTCCCCACCATACTGTACATCTCTCTCCCCACCACACTATACATCTCTCTCCCCACCCACCACACTCTACATCTCTTTCCCCACCATACTATACGTCTTTCACTTCTCTCCACCACACTACGCGTCTCTCGCTACTCCCCACAACGCTGTAGGTGTGTCTCCCTACTCCCCACCACACTATGTGTCTCCCCAACTCCCCACCACACTGTCTCTCTCTCTCCCTACGTGTCTCCCCTACTCCCCACCACACTATGTGCCTCTCTCCATACGTGTCTCCCCTACTCCCCACCACACTGTCTCTCTCTCTCCCTACGTGTCTCCCCTACTCCCCACCACACTATGTGTCTCACACTTAAACTCCCCTCAGTGTTCCTTCGTTCTCTCTATCTTCCCCTCAAATGCCTAACTTCCAGTGTGTGTGTGTGTGTGTGTGTGTGTGTGTGTGTGTCTGTGTGTACTCTCTCTCTCTCTCTCTCTCTCTCTCTCTCTCTCTCTCTCTCTCTCTCTCTCTCAGAGAGAAACTCCACTTTCCACTGGAGGCGCTGCCTGGACCATATCAAATCTACACAACCCGTATATAATAGCCCCCAGCCCGGCCCCAGGTGCCTACACCCGGGTCGTATATTGCAATTATCCCTTCCTAATCAGGCTATCGATTCTACCAGCACGTACGCACGTACCTGCGTACGTACGTACGTGCGTTTATCGATCGCCGGGAAGGGACGTGGCCAATCAGAATGACACTCATCATTTAACTAACTACTGCATCTTATTCTAGCCAGAGGGGGTTTCTTTCGGATGGCTATGATATGGCGAAGAGCTGGCATTATATTATATATATATATATATATATATAGAACATACAAACCTCCAACAGCCAGGATCGAGCCCGGGACCCCCTTTCTTATTCACAGTGAAATGAAAAATAAGTTCCCAAGTGCACTTTCGTGTAATGATCACATGAAAGAGCACTTAGGAACTTATGGTGTCTCATTTCCCTGTGGATATGAAAGGAGTTTATTAGCTCAATTGTGATCTTTTCCTATATATATCAACTGACATATTTCTCTCTTGTGTCTCCACTGATGATGTGATTATTACACGAAAGTGCACTTGGGAACTTATCGTGTTTCATTTTCTTCGTGGACTCATAGGAATATATATATATATATATATATATATATATATATATATATATATATATATATATATATATATATATACATTTATATTTATTTATCTATTTATTTTGCTTTGTCGCTGTCTCCCGCATTTGCGAGGTAGCGCAAGCAAACAGAAGAAAGAAATGGCCCAACCCACCCCCATGCACATGTATATACACACACGTACACACACGCAAATATACATACCTATACATCTCAATGTACACATATATAAACACACACAGACACATACATATATACCCATGCACACAATTCACACTGTCTGCCTTTATTCATTCCCATCGCCACCTCGCCACACATGGAATACCATTCCCCTCCCCCCTCATGTGTGCGAGGTAGCGCTAGGAAAAGACAACAAAGGCCCCATTCGTTCACACTCAGTCTCCAGCTGTCATGCAATAATGCCCGAAACCACAGCTCCCTTTCCACATCCAGGCCCCACAGAACTTTCCATGGTTTACCCCAGACGCTTCACATGCCCTGATTCAATCCACTGACAGCACGTCAACCCCGGTATACCACATCGATCCAATTCACTCTATTCCTTGCCCGCCTTTGACCCTCCTGCATGTTCAGGCCCCGATCACTCAAAATCTTTTTCACTCCATCTTTCCACCTCCAATTTGGTCTCCCAAATATATATATATATATATATATATATATATATATATATATATATATATATATATATATATATATATATATTCACGACCCTTAAGTATGATGGCTTAGTCACTGACTTCATCATACCTAACGTAGTTTTACGTCAAGGTTCACAATTCCAAAGAAATTTACGGCAGTTTGCGATCCAAGCCCCCTTCCCCCCAACCAACACCCTTTCAAATATCCACTTGTCTCTTGGCAGCTCAGAAGAGGGTGTGAGTGTGGGGGTGTGGGGGTGTGGTGGGGGTTCTCAAAGACGTGCCAGGACCCACAATACAGAGAGACAGACTCACGTCTCGAAAGCTCTTCTGGGCCACCTTTATACTAGGGAGATACGCATTTATCCCAGGTCGAGGAGGCATTTAAGGAAATATACGTGGGCGTATAGACAGCAGGTGTGGGACGACTCATGTGCTCCCGGCCTGGCTAATGTTCATTTCCAGAGGATCTGGGATATTTAGTGAAGCCCTGGGACTCCTGGAAACTGAAAATCTGTGCAAAACACAGGGTTCTGGGAATTTTGGAGCGTGCGTGCGCGCAAAATGTGGGAGGGGGTGGTTCCTGGGCCTTCCAGAATGAGAAGGTGTGTGCTAAATATGGGGGCGGTGCCCCTATGTCTACGATGGTGTTTTGCTCGAACTGGTCCTCCGGCTGAGGAGAGGTCTTCAGGTCTCTCAACGAATCTTGGCCCCTCGGCTCAAACAACGAGAGAGTATCCATCTTTCTCATTCAGTGCCTCGTTATTGCAGTCTACATTAGGGACGGCAAAGTCCAAAGTACTTTGCAACACACAATCATAGTTCAATCTCACGACACTAATTGTCTTTCCTGAGTCAAGACCACACTAAAAAAGAAGAAAGAAATAAACCAAGAGAGGATGGATGGTTGGGGGAGGGATGATTTCACATGGAGAAGAGAGCACATTGTACATGACCAATGTTCATTCCCTTCCTTAATGCTATGAGCCCATTAGAGTTAATTTGGAGGGGGTAACCAACCCTTCCCTTCCCTTCTCTCCCCCATAGAGCATTATCCTTATGCAACCCCACGACTCCGGCCCCTACTGCTTCACGGCTGCACTACGAGCAGTAGCAGGGAAAGGGTGGCTTATTCTGGCATGGAAAAATTCCTTGACGAGACTTCACTCCTTTTCGTTCACCTTGCCGAAGGTGGCTTTTCGATCGTAGTGTAATCTTATGCAGGCGGAATTCGGTAACAAACACATAAACACGCATGGTACATATGTATACAAGGTTAAGAGACGGGGCAACACTAGTGTAAGACTCTTACACCCCCATGTAAGACACAAAGTAATCAACACACATTCCTTATATATATATATATATATATATATATATATATATATATATATATATATATATATATATATATATATATATATATATTTCACACAAATTCGCTGTTTCCCGAGGTAGCGTTAAGAACAGACGACTGAGCCTTAGAGGGAATATCCTCACTTGGCCCCCTTCTCTGTTCCTTCGTTTGGAAAAAAGGTAAAAACTGTAGAGCTAGATTTCTAGCCCCCCCCCCCCCCCCCCGCCCTTCCCCCGTTTGTTCCGACACGCGCGCGCGCACAAACACACACACACACACACACACACACACACACACACACACACACACACACACACACACGTAAAATGGATTGTTCCGACACACACACACACACACACACACACACACACACACACACGTAAAATGGATTGTTTCGACACACACACACACACACACACACACACACACACACACGTAACGTAAAATGGTTTGTTCCGGACACACACACACACACACACACACACGTAAAATGGTTTGTTCCGACACACACACACACACACACGTAAAATGGTTTGCTTCCGGACACACACACACACACACACACACACACACACGTAAAATGGTTTGCTCCGGACACACACACACACACACACACACACACACGTAAAATGGATTGTTCCGACACACACACACACACACACACACACACACACACACACACGTAAAATGGTTTGCTCCGGGACACACACACACACACACACACACACACAATAGTCAGGACGTGAGGAACCGTGACTACACATACGAAGGTGTCCGTGAGGACGCATAAATGTCCGGGACTGGAGTACATCCAGAACTGGGTGTGTTACAGCTGGCAGGTGTGTCGGGCTGGGCAGGCAGATATGTGAGGGGTCACCTGGGCAGGTGTGTCTGGGGGGGTGGTGGGGCAAGCAGATAGGTGGGAAGGAGCTACGCAGGTATGTGTGAGGGATAGATAGACGGGTGTGTGGGGGATAGATAGGCGGGTGTGTGGGGGATAGATAGGCGTGTGGGGGATAGGTAGGCGGGTGTGTGGGGGATAGGTAGGCGGGTGTGTGGGGGATAGGTAGGCGGGTGTGTGGGGGATAGATAGACGGGTGTGTGGGGGATAGGTAGACGGGTGATGAGAGGGCGATCAGGATAGACGGGTGTTGTGGGGGATAGGTAGGCGGGTCGGTGTTTGGGGCATAGGTAGTCGGAGGTGTCGGGGGATAGGTAGGCGGTTGTGTGGGGGATCGGGTAGGCGGGTGTGTGGGGGCCAGGTAGGTAGGTTTGTGAAGGGCCAGGGAAGGCAGATGTGCGAGGGGCCACGCAAGCAGGTGAGTGGGGGTCAAACAGACAGGAGGGAAAGGCTAGGTAGCCAGGTTTGTGAGGGGCTCGGCAGAGAGGCCAGGCAGGCAGGTATGTGGGCACCAGGGAGGCAGCTGGGAGGAAGACCAGCCTCGGCAGTTGTGTGGGGACTAGGTAGGCAGGTGTATAGGGACCAGCTAGGCAGCGTGTGGGAGCCAGACAGGCAGGTATGAGGGAACCAGGCAGGCGAGTGTGTTGGGGGCCATGCAGGTAGGTGTGTTAGAGCCAGGAGGGCAGGTGTGTGGGAGAACGGGCCAGGGAGGCAGGTGTGTGGGGGGGCCAACCAGGGAGTCAGATGTGTAGGAGGGCCAGCCAGGGAGGCAGGTGTGTGGGGGAGCCAGTCAAGGAGGCAGGTGTGTGGGGGGGGGCCAGCCAGGGAGGGAGGTGTGTGGGGGCAGGGGGCCAGCCAGGGAGGCAGGTGTGTGAGTGGGCCAACCAGGGAGGCAGGTGTGTGTAGGGGACGGCCAGCCAGGGAGGCAGGTGTGTGTGTGGGGGGACGGCCAGCCAGGGAAGCAGGTGTGTGTGGGGGACGGCCAGCCAGGGAGGCAGGTGTGTGTGTGAGGAGCCAGGCAGGGAGGCAGGTGTGTGTGTGAGGAGCGAGGCAGGGAGGCAGGTGTGTGAGGAGCCAGGCAGGTAGGGTGGGAACACCAACTCCCAGCTCCCCAACCAGCACTGGTCGATAACAGGCGAATCAAATAAAAAACATCATGGCTCAAGTTGCCAGCTCTGGGCTGAGGGCTGCTCTGTGTGTGTGTGTGTGTGTGTGTGTGTGTGTGTGTGTGTGTGTGTGTGTGTGTGTGTGTCCTCCAAGTTAGGGTTGAGGCACAGTATGTGTTACCTAAAGTTAGGTCCGGCCCTCGTGCCTTGAAACACGCAGGTACGCGTCTCCAAACTAACCACCTCACCACCTCACCCACACTTGGGAACCTGAGATGAAAGCCTTCAGGGAACTTCCCGAACTTTTTATAAAGTTCCAACAGCTATGCTAAAGTTCCAACAGCTATGCTAAAGTTCCAACAGCTATGCTGAAGTTAAAAAAAAAAAAGAAAAACTTATTTTGGGAAGAAACACTCCCTGGGTACATATTTCGTCCCCAATTCTCTCTCTCTCTCTCTCTCTCTCTCTCTCTCTCTCTCTCTCTCTCTCTCTCTCTCTCTCTATGATGGTAAAAAAAGAATAGAAAAAGACATTCCAATTTTCATAATCTCTGGTGTTTTCGTGTGCATTAAAGTCTTCAAGCTTAAGCATACCTTCCGTGTCTTAATCTAGCTACACATTTTTTTTTTCTTTTTTAGTATTCCATTAACGAGAATATACGAGCTCAAATCCCGCCCCTTCCCCCCCCTTCGTTAGTTGGGCTAAGGGTCGTACAGGTTAGAATAATAGAAGGAGGGGCGTGGAGAGGGGAAAGGGGGGGTTAAAATTATCTATAAATCCGCAGGTGTTAATAAAAAAAATGATCTTCAAGTCTTCCTCCTTTTCGCTGGGTTATGGTGAGATGAAGAGGAGGAGGAGGAGGTGAAGGAGGAGGAGGAGGTGAAGGAGGAGGAGGTGGTGAAGGAGGAGGAGGTGGTGAAGGAGGAGGAGGTGAAGGAGGAGGAGGTGAAGGAGGAGGAGGCATCCGTTTCCCCTCCTCGCGTTCACTAACTCGCGAGATCATCTTTCCCCCCTCCTCAACTTCAACAGAAAATAAATTATTCTTAGCCTTTATCATTTATTCATAAATTATTCTTAGCCTTTATCATTTATTCATAAATTATTCTTAGCCTTTATCATTTATTCATAAATTACTCTTAGCCTTTATCATTTATTCATAAATTATTCTTAGCCTTTATCATTTATTCATAAATTATTCTTAGCCTTTATCATTTATTCATAAATTATTCTTAGCCTTTATCATTTATTCATAAATTATTCTTAGCCTTTATCATTTATTCATAAATTATTCTTATCCTTTATCATTTATTCATAAATTATTCTTAGCCTTTATCATTTATTCATAAATTATTCTTAGCCTTTATCATTTATTGATAAGCGATCATAAATAAAGGGCATGGAGACCTCGCTAGCAATCCATGATTGGTTAAGACTCACTCACAGTTAACGTACGCTCGAATATAGAACTCCAAATCCATACCCTTTAGCCACACACACACACACACACACACACACACACACACACACACACACACACACACAGAGCTGAGGATGGTGTGTGTGTGTGTGTGTGTGTGTGTCCACATACATAGGAGCCAAGACATGGCACATAAAAGGTTCAGCGATGGGGCAAATATAACCACACACACGGGCCCTCCGTGGTGTAGTGGTTAGCATTACTGACTATGGGTCAGCACGTACCAGCATGGGGGCTCACACTTCCGTTGTCATACCTCTCCTTTTCTTAAACCATAACATACACTGGTGAAGGTGTGTCGAGTTTAATGATATATTCTGTTGTTTATCAAGTAACAATTGTTACTGCTCCTTCAAGTAATCAAGTTACTTACAGTAACTCAAGAGTGGCTACTTGGCTCTTAAGATATCAAGGAACAAAAGACAGATCTTCTAAGTCTAAGATACACTGTATCTGTCACTGATCTATCTATCTATTTAACTATCTGTCTGTCTGTCTCTCTATTCTCATTCCTCCACACCCTCACACACCTCCTCATCCTATGCCCACTGTGTTGTAAAGTGAGGCCTGGACTGCCACACTTATCAAAGTGCTTATCCCTTACTTTATCCACCACACACACACACACACACACACACACTTAGCTCATTCGTCAAGTGAAATTCAGGTGCTACACACAAGGTCCAGCCACTGGATCATATATATATATATATATATATATATATATATATATATATATATATATATATATATATATATATATAATTGTGTGCATGGGTATATATGTATGTGTCTGTGTGTGTATATATCTGTGTACATTGAGATGTATAGGTATGTATATTTGCGTGTGTGGACGTGTATGTATATACATGTGTATGGGGGTGGGTTGGGCCATTTCTTTCGTCTGTTTCCTTGCGCTACCTCGCAAATGCGGGAGACAGCGACAAAGCAAAATAAAAAAATATATATATATACATAAATATATATATATATATATATATATATATATATATATATATATATATATATATATATATATATATATATATATATATTCAGCAACGTCTCCACTGGATCATACATAATTGAGTCAAAAATTTCGGAATATAGAAACGCAACTCATGCCAAAAGGTTAGGTTCTTGCCTGCCACTACCCTCCTCTCTGGGAGCATTACGGGCCACTGCACCCCGCAAAAGACGCCACTTCCCGCCCTAGTGGAGACTTTTTTGACAAGAAGCCGTTTGATGTCCAAGGTTCGACCCCCTCCGGGCCTTCTCCAGGCCTCCCGCGGGGACCATGGCCACTCCCACGGGCTAGGAGGGCCACTCCCTCAGGCCACCCACCAACTCCTAAAGGCCAAGAAAGAGAGACTCTTCGGGTCCTGTCCACTCCTACAGGCCAGGAGATGAACTCCCCGCGGCCTGGCCCACTCCTACAGGCCAGGAGATGAACTCCCCGGGTCCTGGCCACTCCTACAGGCCAGGAGTTGAACTCCCCGGGTCCTGGCCACTCCTACAGGCCAGGAGATGAACTCCCCGGGTCCTGGCCACTCCTACAGGCCAGGAGTTGAACTCCCCGAGGCCTGGCCACTCCTACAGGCCAGGAGATGAACTCCCCGCGGCCTGGCCACTCCTACAGGCCAGGAGTTGAACTCACTGAGGCCTGGCCACTCCTACAGGTCAGGAGTTGAACTCACCGGGGCCTGGCCCACTCCTACAGGCCAGGATTTGAACTCCCCGAGGCCTGGCCCACTCCTAGAGGCCAGGAGATGAACTCCCGAGGCCTGGCCACTCTACAGGCCAGGAGATGAACTCCCGAGGTCTGGCCACTCCTACAGGCCAGGAGATGAACTCCCGAGGTCTGGCCACTCCTACAGGCCAGGAGATGAACTCCCGAGGTCTGGCCACTCCTACAGGCCAGGAGATGAACTCCCCGAGGCCTGTCCACTCCTACAGGTCAGGAGTTGAACTCCCCGAGGCCTGGCCACACCTACAGGCCAGGAGTTGAACTCCCCGAGGCCTGGCCCACTCCTAGAGGCCAGGAGAGGCACTCCTGAGGTCCGGCCATGCCTCATTACCTACATGAAACCACAGCTCAGTTCCCTGTGTCTCCTCTACACACACTGGGGCTACACAACACTGCAGCGAGGGACCAAGGCGCTTCCCCGGGTTGTATTCCACTCTCCAGTGGCTCAACCCAACCTCACTCCCCAGTGGCTTAGTCTAGCCTCACTCCCCAGTGGCTCAACCCAACCTCACTCCCCAGTGGCTCAGCCCTACCTCACTCCCCAGTGGCTCAACCTAACCTCACTTCCCTAGTGTCTCAGCCCTACCTCACTCCCCAGTGGCTCAGCACTACCTCACTCCCCAGTGGCTCAGCACTACCTCACTCCCCAGTATCTCAGCACTACCTCACTCCCCAGTGGCTCAGCACTACCTCACTCCCCAGTGTCTCAGCCCTACCTCACTCCCCAGTGGCTCATACCCTACCTCACTCCCCAGTGGCTCAGCCCTACTTCACTCCCCAGTGGCTCAGCCCTACCTCACTCCCCAGTGACTCAACACTACCTCACTCCCTAGTGGCTCAGCCCTACCTCAGGTACACACCCTCGGGGCTATACCACTGTAGTGAAGGCCACACCTTCCACATACCCTAGTGGCGTTCACGCTACTATAGCAGGGTCATGTATCTCCCCTGCCACAACCCTCGGAAGTTGAAGGAGGAGGAGGAGGAGGAGGAGGAGGAGGAGGAGGAGGAGGCAATGAGGGTTGAAGACTCCCTTCCACGCTCGCCCAAGAGCCTACAAAGTCACTCTAGCAAAGGGGGACATGTCCACCACATCACCCTATGCCCACATGAAGCAGTGCTGAACCTCTCCCCTTATACGTCCTCCTTATTCAAGTGGTTATCGTAAGGGTTCGACACCCTCTGCCTAACCATACCTACAGTGAACTCCGAGATGATGTGGTATGGGTTACGTGCCCCCTACGCGTGTGTATGGGATGGGTGCATGTTATAACAGTGGCTTCCTCTGTCCACAAAACTGACCCGTGAACAGTTTTATCATCATGAGTGAGGGACATCATACGAGAGCTGCGGAGGCATCTGTCTCCTCCTCCTCCTCCTTACCTCCGTTGCCACAGAAAGCTTTAGCTAGGGTCAGGAGCCCTACTCCTCAATCCTCCTTACTACGAGAAGTTGTAGCTAGGGTGAAGAACACCAACCCTTGACCCTTGTCCCTACAAGAAGCCGTAGCCAGGGTCAAGAACCCTAACCCTCCACCCTCGTTCCTACAAGAAGCCGTAGATAGGGTCAAGAACCCTATCCGTCAACCCTCGTTCCTACAAGAAGCCGTAGATAGGGTCAAGGACCCTAACTCTCTACGCTCGTTCCTACAAGAGGCCGTAGCTAGGGTCAAGAACCCTAACCCTCCACCCTCGTTCCTACAAGAAGCCGTAGATAGGGTCAAGGACCCTAACTCTCCACCCTCGTTCCTACAAGAGGCCGTAGCTAGGGTCAAGAACCCTCACCCTCCACCCTCGTTCCTACAAGTAGCTGTAGCTAGGGGTCAAGAACCCTAACCCTCCCTCCTCGTCCCTACAAGAAGCTGTAGTTAAAGTGCTGGGAATTGGCTGGCTATAAAGGGAAGGAACATAATCCAGTTAACGACATAGCTGGCCGCTTTATACTGTCCCTCTGACGCCGACTTTATCCACTGAACTTCGTTCATTTCATTACTCCTTCAACGATTCATAAGGGCGGGGAGGAAGAGGGTGGGAGGGGAGAGAGGAAGACGGGGAGTTGGGGAGGGGTGAGGATGTGCAATATCCGCCTAGCTTTACGTTCCTGGTCGTCCTGGAGGCCATAAACCCGTGCTTAGGGTCGTGCTAAGGTAAGGGAGGGGACTGCTCTCGCAGGCCACTCACAGTCTGCTGTGGGGAGGCAAACGTGCCAGTAAATGATTCCCAAAGTCATTCTCATCAGGCAAATGACTCCTTGTGGGTGATTCCCCTCCTCGCCCCGACCCCCTGTTGCGTCCTTCGAGTGAGAGGTGGGATAGAGAGAGAGAGAGCAGATGGGCGTGGGGTGGATACCACAAGTGTCCAGCCTTGCCCCACGCCTAACACAGGGAGGCATGACGCTTTAAGAGGGGGGAAAATTTTCATCGCAATATTAGGACTAGCCAGGAGGAGGAATTCATGATGGAGACGAGTCTAATTTCTCTTTATTGAGGGAGGAGACATGAGGGAGTTGGGGGCGGAGGAGGAGGAGGGCGATGCGCAAGCGGGGTGTATACAAGCGGAGGTATTGTGACGTGATGCTTCGCCTAGCGTGACCTGTAAGACGAGCGAGGCGATGGCTATCAGGGTAATAATATCTTGTGTGTCAACAAACACAGACAATGGTGACTGGATGTCTCGAGATTCCTGTAGCCATTGCCCCTGTACCGTCGGTACATCCGGCGGTACAGTAGGGTACGGGAGAGGTACTGATCTACATCATGGGTAAAGACGGTACGATCAAGACTTGTAGAAGGGAAGCAAGAGTTCCTACATGTGAGGGAGGGACAAGAGCAAGGAAGGATACGAGCCGATGCACGGGAGCTCCTTAGCTCTCACTACACGTGTCGTGGAGGCGTCTGGGACCCACAAAGCGAAACGTTCAAACGTTCACAAGGGGGCTCGTAGTAAAACGTTTGAACGTTCATAAGGGGGCACGTAATAAAACGTTTGAACGTTCACAAGGGGGCTCGTAGTAACACGTTTGAACGTTCACAAGGGGGCTCGTAGTAAAACGTTTGAAGGTCCTCACGCCCACAACAAGCAAACGTTGAACGTCCTAACGCCCACAGAATGACCCATGTAAACGTTCAGGGGACCATATAAACAAACGTATGCATATAGAGGGGCCCAAGCAAACAAGGCTATACAAATATTGCCCCCCAACTCAAACAAAACAATACAAATATCGCGTCCCCCCCTCAACCAAACCCATACAGATGTTGACTCCCACACACAAACAGATGCACAGACGTTAGAATCCCACGCCAAACAATTGTACATGAATCTGTGAGGCACACACACACACAGTACGTGCATCTGTGAGGCACACACACACACACACACACACACACACACACACAGTACGTGCATCTGTGAGGCACACACACACACACACACACACACAGTACGTGCATCTGTGAGGCACACACACACACACAGTACGTGCATCTGTGAGGCACACACACACACACACACACACACAGTACGTGCATCTGTGAGGCACACACACACACACACAGTACGTGCATCTGTGAGGCACACACACACACACACACACACAGTACGTGCATCTGTGAGGCACACACACACACACAGTACGTGCATCTGTGAGGCACACACACACACACACACACACACAGTACGTGCATCTGTGAGGCACACACACACACACACACAGTACGTGCATCTGTGAGGCACACACACACAGTACGTGCATCTGTGAGGCACACACACACAGTACGTGCATCTGTGAGGCACACACACACAGTACGTGCATCTGTGAGGCACACACACACACACGCAGTACGTGCATCTTTGAGGCACACACACACACACAGTACGTGCATCTGTGAGGCACACACACACACACACACAGTACGTGCATCTGTGAGGCGCACACTAACAATGTACACACACACACACACACACACAAACACACACACACACACGCACGCATTCACGTCCCCCAACACAGCAAACGTGTGAAAATCATGACGTCATCTTTCCACACGGAAATCATGACGTCATCTATCCACACGGGCTCCGTCATTCCCAGCTGACTTGTGTTTCCCACGAGCCACTCATCATTGGCCAAATATTTCCCCAGAGATATCGGAGGTGTTTGGGTGGGACGGACCAAAGAGAAAAAAAAGAAATAGGGCCACTGAAAGGGGCTCTAGTGGGTAGAATAGGGTCTGGGGAGGCTGAGAGATGGGGGAGAGAGAGAGAGAGATGGTACGGTTGGGGTAGAGGGAGGGGAGATTAAAAACAATGTGTCTTTGTGTGTCACGTTCTGTGTGGGAATGAGTATGGGAGAGGGAGAGAATGTCTCTCTTCTGGCACAGACAATACACACCCATCTCCGATATTACGGTGGCGCACCTGAGGGTGTGGGTGTTGGTGGAGGGGTGAGTGAGTAGAGTGAGGAAGGGTGAGTGAGTAGGGTGAGGAGGGATGGGTGAGGAGGGGTGAGTGAGTAGGGTGAGGAGGGGTGAGTGAGTAGGGTGAGAAGGGGTGAGTGAGTAGGGTGATTAGGGGTGAGTGAGTAGGGTGAGTAGGGGTGAGTGAGTAGGATAAGGAGGTTGAGTGAGTAGGGCGAGGAGGGGTGAGTGAGTTGGGTGAGGAAGGGTGAGTGGGTCGGGAGTGAAGTGGATGAGGAGAGGTGAGTGAGGCTATGGCTGAGGATGAGGTGTGAGGTGGTGGATGATGAGGTTGTGCGTGGGGGGGGGGGGGTGTTCAGCAGATGTAGAAGGTAAGGCCATTTATAGGTAAGGGGTGAAGGTAAGGGTAGGGTCAAGGGTGAGGATAAGGTAAGGTAAGGGTAGGGTCAAGGGTGAGGAAAAGGTAAGGTAAGGAGGGTCATAGGTAGGGTCATAGGCTGGGCGTGAAACCTCAGAGCATCCACGTAAGACCTGAGAATGTGACCTGTGTGACCCGGGAGAAGGACCTGGGACCAGGGACGTGGGAGAGAGAGAGAGAGAGAGAGAGAGAGAGAGAGAGAGAGAGAGAGAGAGAGAGAGAGAGAGAGAGAGGTGGAGACTCGTCCCGTGGTCACACATTAAACATCACTTCTTATCAACACTTTATCTTCTTTTTTTTGGCTTCTCTTCGTCTCCTCTTTACTGACACAGCCTCTCTCTCTCTCTCTCTCTCTCTCTCTCTCTCTCTCTCTCTCTCTCTCTCTCTGTCTCTCTCTCTCTCTCTCTCTCTCCTTCCTTCCCTCTTCCTTCTGATATCTTCTCTCTCTCTCTTTCTCTCTCTCCTTCCTTCCCTCTTCCTTCTGATATCCTCTCTCTCTCTCTCTCTCTCTCTCTCTCTCTCTGCTTTCGACATGTATCCATCACTGTACCTAACCCTTATCATCCTGACCTCTTTATCTTTTTCGACTACGTTATCTACATCTTTTGTTTATAGCTATCTTTTTTTGTAGTTTTTTTTTTTTTTTATCATTTCAGTCTGATATCTGGCTTCGAATATTCACCTATGGCTTTTATCTCCTGTATTTGTTCTGGTTTTGGGAATTTCTTGAGTTACACACACTAACGCATCCTAAACATCCACACCTCTCCACAGACCACCTCACATCCACACAACTAAACCTCTCTACAGATCACCTCACATCCACACCTCTCCACAAACCATCTCACATCCACACCTCTCCACAAACCATCTCACATCCACACACCCAAACCTCTCCACAGATCAAATAAGGTCCCCACACACCCACATTTCTCCATAGACCACCTCACACCCACACCTCTCAACAGACCACCCCACAACCACAAACCCAAACCTCTCAACAGACCACCTAGCAACCACAAACCCAGACCACCTCAACCACAAACCCACAACTCTCCACACACCACCTCACACCCACACACCCACACCTCTCCACAGACCACCTCACACACACAAACCCACACCTCTCCACAGACTGCCTCAACCACAAACCCACACCACTCCACAGACCACCTCACACCCACACCTCTCCACAGACCACCTCACACACACAAACCCACACCTCTCCACAGACCGCCTCAACCACAAACCCACACCACTCCACAGACCACCTCACACCCACACACCACCTCACACCCACACACCCACACCACCTCACACCCACACACCCACACCTCTCCACAGACCACCTCACACCCACAAACACCTGAAAGACCTTTACATTGTATCCTCTACTGGCCCCCACATCCACAAAATCTATAAGGTCATAAACTCAGTAGTCCTTCTATTCACCGTCCCATACACACTCTAACATCCACATGGATAACTGCGCACATCCACATGGATACTACCGCACATCCAAGTGGATACATGCCTACATCCACATGGATACCAGCGAACATCCAAGTGGATACCTGCCCACATCCACATGGATACTTGCGCACATCCACATGGATACTACCGCCCATCCAAGTGGATACCTGCCCACTACCACATGGATACCAGCGCACATCCAAGTGGATACCTGCGCACATCCAAGTGGGTACCTGCGCGCGTCCTAATGTGCCATGAATAAATTTTCCAGTTCGAATCTCAGACTAAGAGAAGCGGAAACATACCAACTTCTGACAACATCTCCAGGAGACAAACCATCGCCATCACGAACTCGAGTCTTTGAGATCGATTGGGACGTCTCATCTCTCCTTCCAGCAGCCACGAGACTCGTCCCTCCCTCTAGCAGCAGTCTCGAACTCATCCCTCCCTCCAACAGCAGTCTCGAGACTCGTCCCTCCCTCCAGCAGCAGCCTCGAGACTCGTCCCTCCCTCCAGTAGCGGCTTCGAGACTCGTCCCTCCCTCTAGCAGCAGCCTCGAGACTCGTCCCTTCCTCCAACAGCAGCCTCGAGACTCGTCCCTCCCTCCAGCAGCAGCCTCGAGACTCTTCCCTCCCTCCAGCAGCAGTCTCGAACTCATCCCTCCCTCCAACAGCAGTCTCGAGACTCGTCCCTCCCTCCAGCAGCAGCCTCGAGACTCGTCCCTCCCTCCAGTAGCGGCCTCGAGACTCGTCCCTCCCTCCAGCAGCAGTCTCGAACTCGTCCCTCCCTCCAGCAGCCACGAGACTCGTCCCTCCCTCCAACAGCAGTCTCGAACTCGTCCCTCCCTCCGGCAGTGGACTCAAGAGATCGTCCCTCTCTCCAGCAGCGGCCTCGAGACTCGTCCCTCTCTCCAGCAGCGTCCTCAAGAGATCGTCCCTCCCTCCAACAGCGGCCTCGAGACTCGTCCCTCCCTCCGGCAGTGGACTCAAGAGATCGTCCCTCCCTCCAGCAGCAGCCTCAGACTCGTCCCTCCCTCCGGCAGTGGACTCAAGAGATCGTCCCTCTCTCCAGCAGCGGCCTCAAGAGATCGTCCCTCCGTCAGCAGCCTCAAGACTCGTCCCTCCCTCCTCCAGCGCCCCCAAGACTAGTCTCCCATTTTTTCGTCTTAATGTGAGGGCGTGAGAAGAGCGTCGGTAAATTGCCTTCAATTCGGCAACATGACCCAGGAGGAGGGTGGGGGGGGGGATGGTTCCTGAGGTGAACGAGGGTAGATGACTGGCGGGAGAGGAGGAGGAGGAGGAGGAGGAAGATATGGAGGAAGTAGGGGGAAAGAAGAAGAGAAAGGAGAAGAAAAAGAGACAAAGAAGAAGAGGAAGAAGAAGGGAAAGGGAAGGAAAGGAGGAGGAGGCTATGGAACAGTAGTGACCCATTACCCTGGAGCCTCCAGTTGAGGCTTTAGGACCCCTCCCTCCACCTCACCACCAGGCAGGTACTACCTACCTCCCTGGAACAAAGTCTTGGCGCGACCCAGGGTATACACATACAACACTAACCACCGAAATTCACGACCCAGTGTATATACACACAATACTAACCACCGTAATTCATAAGCTAGGCTATATACATACAATACTAACCACCGAAATTCACGACCCAGTATATATACACACAATACTGACCACCGGAATTCACGACCCAGTGTATGTACATCCAACACTAACCACCGCAATTCACGACCCAGGGTATATACACACAACACTAACCACCGGAATTCACGGCCCTGAGTATATACATGCAACACTAACCACAGGAACTCATCATCACCCAGGGTATATACATACAACACTAACCACCGGAATTCGCTACTGAAAAAGCGTTGATAAGATGCAACCTGCCAATTAGCGGTAGACAACCGAGAGATACACCTGGCCGATAAGGCGGCTACAAAGTGGTAATTGTGGGGGCGATTTAATGAACCCATCTATCTTCGGGCGTTATCAGGGGCGGCAGTAATCCGCCAGAGGGATATTCATATGTCGTGTCAAGGGACGATTTCCACAGGTGGGGGTGAAGTGATTGCTAACTTGACGTGGCGCCACAAAGGAATCCCCAGGGAAGAAAAATGAATATTAGACCAAAAAAAAGAAGACCACTGGGTCACTTCGAGGGTCTTTGTCACTTCGACGGTCTTTGTGATAATAGAGAAGCGCGGACCATTTATGCGGAGGGCAGACAATACAAAAGATGACCTGACCGCAAAATACAGTAGCGGCAAATACAGTTTTTTTTTTTCTTAACTTCAGAAGCGAACGTAGTAGCAGACGGGGTGTTGAGGCGAAGACCTAACCTAACCTTACCTTACCTGGTCCGTCTCTAATTGCATCGCTCTGCTTTCAAACTATTCTTGGCCATATACATCCGTACGTGAGGTTGCCGATATGTTCATGGGAAAGGAACTTTGCCGAAGGAGAAATAATCCATTTCATCTACGAGTTTCTCCCCCCCCCGTACTACAGGGGGACAGCACCATACTCGTGAACACCCAGCCGAAGTCGAAGTCGTAGACACCTTCGAGCGAGTCGTATCAAATAATCTGTCAACGTCGAAGACTTGGAAGCATCTTGATTTTCTTTGCCTCGGTACAGACTCTCTCTCTCTCTCTCTCTCTCTCTCTCTCTCTCTCTCTCTCTCTCTCTCTCTCTTTTTTTTCCTTTTTTGAAGTGGACGACCCCAACAAAGTGAACACACACACACACACACACACACAACATTCAAGGTAGGGACGATCGACGACACACCAATGAAGTGAGAAAAGTTAGAGACGAGTTTTGTGAACTTGCGCGTCTAACGAAGCTGGACATTCTGTTCGCCTTACGTCACTCCATTGCTTTGACGATCTCCTGTATGAACGTAGTTCGCTATACGTCAGTCTACTGTTTTCTCATTCGTGCTGTAGAACTTTGCAGAGGTCACATTGAAGCGTGTTTTCCTCTTATTACCACTGGTTTGGTAAACTGTGCATTTATGGTTGCGGAAAACCTCACTTGTCACCTCAGTCCATACGTGTCAGTTTCTACTTCCAAACGCTGCATTTCCGCTGTAATTTCACTTCTCCCAGTTTAGTGTCGTCTTTGAATGGGGGGATGTTTTACATCTTCATCACTATGTTACGGCACAGCTCCTACTCAGTCATTCATAGACATCAAAGAGAGAATTGGCCTTAAAAAGATTAATCCCTGTGGCACGCCACATGACACGTCCAGCTATTCTCAAGCCAGACCATTCATCACTACTTATATTTATGGGCAACCAGTGTTTATCCTATAGCCATCAATGTACATCATCTTTACCAAGTAAATTAACACAACATTAACCGTGTTTACTTTCATTAGACATGCTGACCATATAAATGAAATAATGGACATTTATCAGACGTGAAAGACGGCGTGGGAAGCCATGCTGGCAAACCAACAAACGGCGATGTTCAACACAATGCTGTCTCGAATTGTACTCCCCATCAGTAGACCAAATGACATCATTTGTTATACCAACTTATACGAAAAAGAAAAGATACAGTGTAGAGGTGAGATACAGTGAATCAGCTGTATCATCATCAGCTGTAGCAGTGAGATAGAGTAAAATTCATGTTCACTACTGGACCAGGCTTGTAGTAGTGGTATACACTGAGTAAAATTCATGTTCACTACTGGACCAGGCTTGTAGTAGTGGTATACAATGTACCATTGTAACTGCTGTACACGCTCGTTTGTACTCCGTCGTGAAGCATCGATCAAGAAGGGAGCACACGGGTCTAGCTGACCTGGGGCGAGGTCATCACCAGCTGAAGAATGGGATTCGACATTTTATTTTTCCACGTTTCAATGTAATTCATTAACCTGTGGACTGGGAAATATCGTCTTGCCTCTTTATGTGATGTACACAAGACAACAAGGACAAAAATACACCATGAATTATATATATATATATATATATATATATATATATATATATATATATATATATATATATATATATATATATATATATATCATTCATTCATTCATACTATTCGCCATTTCCCGCATTAGCGAGGTAGCGTTAAGAACAGAGGACTGGGCCTTCGAGGGAATATCCTCACCTGGCCCCCTTCTCTGTTCCTTTTTTTGGGAAAATTAAAAAAAAAAAAAATGAGAGGGGAGGATTTCCAGCCCCCCGCTCCCTTCCCTTTTAGTCGCCTTCTACGACATGCAGGGAATACGTGGAAGTGTTCTTTCTCCCCTATCCCCAGGGATAATATATATATATATATATATATATATATATATATATATATATATATATATATATATATATATGTCTGTTATCCGAATTTCTCTAGTCTGAAAAGATCTAAAATCCGATTTCTTCTCAGGATTTAAGACTCTGCAAATTGAGGTCATATATATACATGTATATATACACACGGACACGTCCTAGCACACACACACACACACACACACACACACACACACACACACACACACACAAATACACGAAGTGGTGATTTGCAAACGACCTCAAATCTTTAAGGATCATAATCCATACGTTCATTAAAGCAATTACGACCCTGGACACTATGGGCTCCCGTCCGGTCGTGTGTGTGTGTGTGTGTGTGTGTGTGTGTTATACTGGAAAACAGGCTGCGTCACGATCCCCCCCCCCCCAACCCCTACCAAATAGGACGACGAACTAAGCATATTCTCTCCCCGGCCTTCACTTCAGGAGGCTGATGTCTGCCTGTGTCGCTGCGAGATTACCGACCTTACGTGGCCCCATGTATGTTCTTCCCCTCGTCTTCTACCGAAGCCTTAACAAGGTTCCGTATAGAGCGAGTTTAGCGCCACAACACCATCTGTATAATGGTGTTGTCTCGCTCTCTACCTCCCTCCCTCCTTCCTCTCTTTCCCCTTTCCCTCCTCCCTCTCTCTCTCTCTCTCTCTCTCTCTCTCTCTCTCTCTCTCTCTCCCTCCCTCCCTCCTCTCTTTCCCCTCTCCTCCTCTCTCTCTCTCTCTCTCTCTCTCTCTCTCTCTCTCTCTCTCCTCTCTCCTCTCTCTCTCTCCCCCTCCCTCCCTCCCTCCTCTCTCTTCCCTCCTCTCTCCCTCTCTCTCTCTCCCTCCTCTCTCTCTCCCTCTCTCTCTCTCCTCTCTCTCTCTCTCTCTCTCTCTCTCTCTCTCTCTCTCTCTCTCTCTCTCTCTCCTCACTCCGTCTCTCCCCCCCCCCGTTCCCTCCTCCTCCTCTCTCTCTCTCCCTCTCTCCTCCCTTTCCCTCCTCCTCCTCTCTCTCTCCTCCCTCACTCCCTCTCCCTCCTCTTCCTCCCTCTCTCCCTCCTCTTCCTCCCTCTCTCCCTCTCTATCTCACTCCCTCCCTCTCTCTCTCCCGCAAGAAAATAAAGCGAGTCAACATTTGCCGGTGGAGAGGGAGGTGGTTCACCCACATATGGCAGGGGGAGGTTTCGTTATAGTGAAGAGTCTCGTCCTGCTGCTGCCACCTGGTGGCTGATGGGCCAGGTATCGACCACTTCCTTGCCACACGTGTGTGTAAACTCAATACTTCGCCACCTAATTGTGATGAAAGGGTGCCACACGTGTGTGTAAACTCAATACTTCGCCACCTAATTGTGATGAAAGGGTGCCACACGTGTGTGTAAACTCAATACTTCGCCACCTAATTGTGATGAAAGGGTGCCACACGTGTGTGTAAACTCAGTACTTCGCCACCTAATTGTGATGAAAGGGTGCCACACGTGTGTGTAAACTCAGTACTTCGCCACCTAATTGTGATGAAAGGGAAAACAATGAGCATGATGAGTGTATGGGAGAGGGGGTGTCTGGTGCACTGGTATACCCTGGTTTACACTGATAGTAAAGTTGGTTTATCTTGATCGTATCCCCTGGTTTACCTTGATGGTAAAGCTGGTTTATCTATATGGTATACCCTGGCGTACCTTGATCGTATCCCTTGGTTTACCTTGATGGTAAAGCTGGTTTACCTCGATCGTAACCCCTGGTTTACCTTTGATGGTAAAGCTGGTTTATCTATATGGTATACCCTGGCGTACCTTGATCGTATCCCTTGGTTTACCTTGATGGTAAAGCTGGTTTACCTTGATCGTATCCCCTGGTTTACCTTTGATGGTAAAGCTGGTTTATCTTGATGGTATACCCTGGCGTACCTTGATCGTATCCCTTGGTTTACCTTGATGGTAAAGCTGGTTTACCTCGATCGTAACCCCTGGTTTACCTTTGATGGTAAAGCTGGTTTATCTATATGGTATACCCTGGCGTACCTTGATCGTATCCCTTGGTTTACCTTGATGGTAAAGCTGGTTTACCTCGATCGTAACCCCTGGTTTACCTTTGATGGTAAAGCTGGTTTATCTATATGGTATACTCTGGCGTACCTTGATCGTATCCCTTGGTTTACCTTGATGGTAAAGCTAGTTTACGTTTATCGTATCCCCTGGTTTACCTTTGATGGTAAAGCTGGTTTATCTTGATGGTATACCCTGGTTTACCTTGATGGTATCCCTTAGTCTATCTTCATGGTATTCCTTGGTTTACCTTGATGGTATCCCTTAGTCTATCTTCATCGTATCCCTTGGTTTACCTTGATGATATTCCCTGTTTTGACCTGACGGTATCCTTAGGTTTACCTTGATGGTATTCCCTGGTTTATCTCAATGGTATCCCCTGGTTTACCTTGACGGTATCCTCAGGTTTACCTTGATGGCATCCTTAGGTTTACCTTGATGGTAATCCCCTAAAGTAATCCCCAGGTTTACCTTGAAGGTAATCCCCTAAAGTCATCCCTAGGTTTACCTTGATGGTAATCCCCTAAAGTCATCCCTAGGTTGACCTTGATGGTAATCCCTAAAGTAATCCCCAGGTTTACCTTGATGGTAATCCCCAAAAGTAATCCCCAGGTTGACCTTCATGGTAATCCCTAAAGTAATCCCCAGGTTTATCTTGAAGGTAATCCCCTAAAGTCATCCCCAGGTTTACCTTGAAGGTAATCCCCTAAAGTAATTCCCAAGTTTACCTTGATGGTAATCCCCAGGTTTACCTTGATGGTAATCCCTAAAGTAATCCCCAGGTTGACCTTGATGCTAATCCCAAAAGTAATCCCCAGGTTTACCTTGAAGGTAATCCCCTAAAGTCATCCCCAGGTTGACCTTGAAGGTAATCCCCTAAAGTAATTCCCAGGTTTACCTTGATGGTAATCCCCTAAAGTAAATCCCCAGGTTGACCTTGATGGTAATCCCTAAAGTAATCCCCAGGTTTACCTTGAAGGTAATCCCCTAAAGTCATCCCCAGGTTTACCTTGAAGGTAATCCCCTAAAGTAATCCCCAGGTTTACCTTGATGGTAATCCCCTAAAGTAATCCCCAGGTTTACCTTGATGGTCTACAGGTGATGGGATGGGATTCCCTGGCTGCTGGAAGTGTCGGGGATCAATAATGTGATGGGAATGAGACCCTTGCTCCCAGCTGGGGGGTCAGGACTGTGACCTGGATGAGTATCTCATCCCGGTGATCAATATTGTGACCTGGATCATCATCTTACCCCATGATCAATATTGTGACCTGGATCATCATCTTACCCCATGATCAATATTGTGACCTGGATGAGTGTCTTACCCCGGTGATTAATATTGTGATCTGGATCATCATCTTACCCAGTGATCAATATTGTGACCTGGATCATCATCTTACCCCGTGATCAATATTGTGACCTGGATGAGCATCTTACCCCAGTGATCAATATTGTGACCTGGATAAGTGTCTTACCCAAGAGATCAATATTGTGACCTGGATGAGCGTCTTACCCCGGTGATTAATACTGTGACCTGGATAAGCGTCTTACCCAAGAGATCAATATTGTGACCTGGATGAGCATCTTACCTCAGTGATCAATATTGTGACCTGGATCATCATCTTACCCCGTGATCAATATTGTGACCTGGATGAGCATCTTACCCCAGTGATCAATATTGTGACCTGGATAAGTGTCTTACCCAAGAGATCAATATTGTGACCTGGATGAGTGTCTTACCCCGGTGATTAATATTGTGACCTGGATCATCATCTTACCCCGTGATCAATATTGTGACCTGGATGAGCATCTTACCCCAGTGATCAATATTGTGACCTGGATAAGTGTCTTACCCAAGAGATCAATATTGTGACCTGGATGAGTGTCTTACCCCGTGATCAATATTGTGACCTGGATGAGCATCTTACCCCAGTGATCAACATTGTGACCTGGATAAGTGTCTTACCCAAGAGATCAATATTGTGACCTGGATGAGTGTCTTACCCCGGTGATTAATAATGTGACCTGGATGAGCATCTCATCCCGGTGATGTACATAGTGTGACCTGGATGGACGACTCCCTTGACCAAGGGCTTGATATTCTGACCCGAATGGAAGCCTTGCCCTTGGGTCAATACTGTGACCCGGATAAGACCCTTTATTCCAGGGTCATTTCTGTGACCCAGATGAAAAACCATATTACTGGGTCAATATCTGTGTCCTGGATGACAACAGTGCCCTGATGGTGAATAATGTGTCCTGGGAGAGAACCATTTCCAACAGGTCAATATGGTGACCTCGAAAGACCCTTGCCCTGGGGATCAACACTATGACCTGGATGAGAGCCTTGACCTGGGGGGGGGAGGGGGTCAGGACTATGACCTGGGTTACGACTCTCATCCCGGCAATCCATGGTGCGACCTGGATGTGAACTTGGACCCGGGGGGGGTCAACACTATGACCTGGGTTGTCCCTCGCCCCGCAATCCATGCTGTGACCTGGATGAAAACCTTGACCTGGGAGGGAAGGGGGTGGTCAGCACTACCCCCTGGGTCATGACCCTCTCCCCCCTGCAATCAATGACGTAATCTGTATGAGAACTTCACCCTATAATACGTTTCTTCTTTAATTTCCTTTTTTTTTTTCCCAGGGCAGCCTCGGACTTCCCACGCTGGCCCCCACCCCTTCTTGATGGCCCTATGGCGTGTACTCGGCCCACACCAGTACAGGAGGTAAATCCTGGGGTAAATGACGGGGGATTACCTCACTCTGGCCGCTAAATTACGAGTCATTTGCATTTCCATCATGGCACCAGGAATTTCTTATGACTCACAGGATGAATGACGCGGGAGAGAGGCGGCATTCCCGAGTTAACTGGAAAGATTCTCAAAAATTCTCGTGGTATCTCAAGAAGAAAACATCCAGATCCTCTCTCTCTCTCTTTCTCTCTCAAAAATTCTCGTGGTATCTCAAGGAGAAGACGAAGAAAACATCCAGATTCTCTCTCAAAAATTCTCGTCGTATCTCAAGGAGAAGACGAAGAAAACATCCAGATTCTCTCTCAAAAATTCTCGTCGTATCTCAAGGAGAAGACGAAGAAAACATCCAGATTCTCGCTTAAAAATTCTCGTGGTATCTCAAGGAGAAGGCGACGAAGAAAACCAGATTTTCATCATCATCCAATAATGGCTTCCCAACTGTGATGACCCACAATGAAATCGTCTCAGCATCTCGACTTTCCAATCCAGCAACATTTTTTCTAAAATGTTCCTTCGTTTCGTCTCTGAGCAACGTCACCTTAGCGTCATAGTCCTACCAAGTAAACAGTAATGGGAGCCATTCCTAAAGCCTTGCGAATCCGGCAGAAATAAACCAATTCGGGGCAAAAAAAAAAAAAGAAAAAAATTGTCCCGAAAGAAATAGTTTAATTTGCATTTGAATCGAAGGGAAAAATATTCCCGAATTCTTGTGGGATCCTCAACCCCGAGGGATGTCCACTTGTACCCAAGAGTTTAGGTAGGTAATTGACTCGTCATTAACGGGTTAACGAAGGGTAATTAATTGTATCCAAAAACTTGACTAATTACCACACTATGTCGAATATGCAATCGCCCAATTCCAGAGGCCAATTAGCCCAGATAATGGTAATCAATCAATCTTTAAAACATAGATAAAAGAAGATATGAACTTCAGATAACACAAAATGATATTCATCTCCCCAGTTTGACAACAAGTGAGAAAACTGACCTGGAGAATGACCTGAAACAAAGATACAGGGAGTCCTAAAAAACGTACTCATACATGTACTTATATATATATATATATACTCCCTGCGTGTCGCAGAAGGCGACTAAAAGGGGAGGGAGCGAGGGTTTCCAGCGAGGGGCTGGAAATCCTCCTCTCCCGTTTTTTAATCTTCCAAAGTATGGAACAGAGAAGGAGGTTGTGAGCATATTCCCTCTGTTCTTAACGCTACCTCGCTAACGCGGGAAATGGCGATTATGATATATATATATATATATATATATATATATATATATATATATATATATATATATATATATATATATATATATACACGAATAAAGTGCATATGAACGCGCACCTTCATAGAACATACAAACCTCCAACATCCAGGATCGAACCCGGGACCCCTGTGCCACAGGCGGGGATGCTCCCGCTAGGCTATGGGCCTGGCTGTAGCATTCCAGCCTGTGGCTTTGTTATTGTTTGCGTTGTTATTGTTTGCTTTGCTATTGTTTGCGGATGGCTAACACGACGGGACGATCCGCGAGGGATAACGTACGACTTTTCTTCCCAATACAACGGTACGACCTTTGAACGCCGTGGTACGACCCGTGTGCATAAGTGCGACCAGACCTTAATGCGCAGAGGTCGTACCGTCATGTTACGGGGTTTATATACCGTCGTGTCCAGCGGTGTTGTATGTACCATGGACCATCACGTTTAAAGGGTTTTAACGTCTTGTTCAAGTGCTTGTACCGTCAGGCTTAAGTGGTGTACCGTCACACTCAAGTGGTGTACCGTCACACTCAAGTGGTGTACCGTCACACTCAAGTGGTGTACCGTCACACTTAAGTGGTGTATCGTCACACTCAAGTGGTGTATCGTCACACTCAAGTGGTGTACCGTCACACTCAAGTGGTGTACCGTCACACTCAAGGGGTGTACCGTCACACTCAAGTGGTGTACCGTCACACTCAAGTGGTGTATCGTCACACTCAAGTGGTGTACCGTCACACTCAAGGGGTGTACCGTCACACTCAAGGGCTGTACCGTCACTCTCAAGAGTACAACCCAAAGCTCTTATCTTCGTCAAGATCTACATCATCAGCAAAACACAAGACACAACACTAGCTGCCATAATGGTTGTAAATCCTTAATAATAATAAGAAAAAAAAAACCCCGTCGAATAAAGTTATTAAAAGTCAGTCATATCAAAACTTATATACTTCTTTTTCAGACACCTTGAATCCAGGCGCTGCAACAAAAAAAAAAAAAAATAAAAATAGAGAAAGAAAACGATGGAAGGAAATTAGAAGACGGAGAGAGAGAGAAAAAAAGAAAGAATGAATTGATAGACAATCGTTTTCTCCTCTGTCTGTCTGTGTGTCTCATATCTACTCCGACGACCTGCTCTCTGCAATGCTTCCTGTATTACCTTCTGCTGCAGTCGCTACGGCCGGTGCTCTTACCGCTGCTCTCTTGCTTGCTCGCCTCAAAACCCTCCGCGTGAAAATGATCAGATTTCGTGTTTCTTACGTTCCTTCTTGGGGAAAATTTCTGGGGGGGAAATTAATCGGATTTTCGTGGTCGTTCTTGCCCCGCCCCAACCCCGCTCCTCCCCAGGAGGCGGCAGCTCATCCGTTTCCTCTTCGACGAAGACCCTCTCTCTCTCTCTCTCTCTCTCTCTCTCTCTCTCTATCCTCCAGAACTGTTTACCGGAGAATCTATTACCATTTCAGTCTTCCAACCTTTGCCAAGCCGACTGGCAAACGATCGCCCCCGGACCTGATTTACGACGCCAATATTTCGCTCAACGCGGCCTCCAAACACTGAGTTCCGTGCCAGCGCCAATATTACCTCAGCCGTTAACGAAGGCCACCGTGGGAGGCCTGCAGGTGCAGCAGTCTCGGGCTGGGCCCAGGTCCTGGTGGGAGACCCTGGGACCTGTTAGGTTGGGGGGGAGGGAGAGGGGAGGGACAAGGGACCTGAAGGGAGGCCCTAGGATTTAATGGGAAGCCCTGGGACCTACTAGGAGGCTCTGCGATTTGCCGGAAGGCGCCGCAACTTACCAGAAGGCTCTGGAATTTGCTGGAAGGTTCTAGAAGCTGTTGGGGTGGGCCTAGAATATTCTGGGAGGATGAGGAAGTTATCCCATGGTCCTGTAGGCTGCTGCTGCTGCTGCTTATAGTGACCAAAGTGGTTCCCTCGAGAACCCAGGGTGCTTCAAGTAAACCATTTGATATCGTACAAGTTGCTTGAAGTCACCAGGAGTTTCACACACAATCCTATGATGCTTGTGGTAGCCAACGGACCCTTAACAGGATCTGTGTATGTGCTTGTTCTTTCAAAATTTCTTTCCCTTGTGCTAATCAAGGTGTCTCGTGACATGGTCGTTCTTGTAGTAACTAAGATGTTCTTTCTTGGTTCATAGTCGTTCTTGTAGTAACTTGGGAATCATGCAGGATCAATGAACGTTGTTCTTCAGGTATCCACCAGTTTTCTGTACGATCTGTTCTTGCAGACAAAAGAGTTGTTTTCTTCTTTAAAAGACCTTTCGAGTGTTGCCTTAATAACCAGAGATAACTTGGAGAAATCATGGGCTCGTACAAGGTCTCAGGGGTTTCTAGGAGAAACCATAAGATTTTACAAAGTCTTTGACATTCTTGGGAGAAACCCGGAGCTTTTGAAAGGCCTCAGAGTCTCTTGAAGAAAACCTGGAGCTTTTAGAAAGACCTCAGATCTTTCTTGGAAGAAACCAGGAACTTTTAGAAGACCTCAGCGTTTCTTGAAATAAAACCAGGAGCACTCACGTTCTCTGGCGATCTTCGGAAAACCAGCACTAACTCCTAAGGTCTCCATGAGGTGTTTCTTACAAGATCCTTTAAAATTCTCTCTGCAATAAAGGAAGGCGTTGCACAAGATCTCCTCAATTTCATGGGGAAACTAGAGGCTTTCTTGAAAGGGTCAGGAGTCGTTCTTGTAAACCCCAGGGACCGTACCAAGCAGCCTGGGCGGCCTGGACCGAGGGTTTTCGTATGCAAATTCAGAATCAGTAGACATTCACGCACTGTCCAGGTGTCGTCTTACAGACTCCTGGAACGATCATGACAGCCATTTTCGTAAAAAAAAAAAAAACGACGAGGAGTTTCTTCAAAGACATTAGGATAATTTCCATTTTTTCTTGTTGAAGTCACGAAGTATTCTCGTGTTCTCGAGACGTGGTTGAAAGACTTTAGAGGAATTCAAGACGCCTGGGAAAAGCTGGAAAGAGACTAGTCTGAGTACGTGTTTCTCCCTGGAGGATATTCCAGATCCGGGGTTGTTTCTGTAAGATTCACGAGGCTTGTCTGGATTCCATGGGGAAGCTGCTGTGAAATTCGAGAGGTGAGGAAAACGAGGCTCTTAGCCTGCCTATTAAGGAGCGCGTCGGTGATGTTTACCAAGATAACGCTGAACCATCCCATGGTTTATCGCTGTATGTTCCTGTTACCTTCACGTGTTGCTTTAAGTCTCATATTCAGCGTCTATGGTGCTCTGCAAAGATACGACAGTGGCTTTCTAAAACAAGATGTATTAGACGTATCCTTCAGCTACGCTCTGGCAAATGATCTATTCATTTCTCATCCGGGCTTTCAAGCTCACGTCAGAAGGGCCTGGCCATCATATCTAAGGGTTGCACCTCGCGCTCAAGGGTCGTCCCATCTCAGCTCAAGGGGTCGCACAATCCTGCTCAAGGGCGGTGGGTGAAACAGCATATGAGATAACCAGAGCCCAGATTCTACATCAGACTTGTTCCGTCAAGGCCTTACACATCTCTCTCTCTCTCTCTCTCTCTCTCTCTCTCTCTCCTCTCTGGGGCCATTAGTCTGAGTTTGTGTCGAGGGAGCAGAGTTAGCCAAGACGCGTGGCCGTGTTCCAACAGCTTTCCCTCGCATCACAGCCACCAGAACCGCATCATCAAAGGTGCGGTCCGCTCCATGAACCGCAGATCCTCATCCAACCCTGGCTGAAGGTGCTACCACACAACCCATGTGACAGAGAAAGGTCACATTACTCTCCTCAGTCATGAGACGAAGATCACTGTATATCCTCAGCTTGCTTTAAGGAACGAGGTCTCAACTCATAGAGAAGAAAGGTTTTCCCAGTACCGTTTCGTGTGTACCATGAGATTAACAATGTGGCTCTTGTGAGGTCAGCAATACAGAACTCACTCACTCTCAAAGCGACTAAGCTCTGTAGAGCAGAGTAGCAGCAGGACCAGCGGCAGACGCAACAGGACCAGCCTGCAGAAGAAGTCGCAAGACACTGACGTAAACTTGAAGCAAACGGAAGCATAGGGTAGCGTCTGGCGTATATACGTAATGTCTATAGACACATCTTCCCTCCTTCCTTGATTAACATCCAACCAGATGTGTCTTCCCTCATTATACCCAAGCCGTGGATTATTTCTTCCTTCCCCCAAACCACGAAAACTTTCCCCGTAATTACGTTCAGACAATACTTGTATTGTGAGCCACGAACTCAAAGAGTGCGAATCGTTAAAAGGGTGGAAAGGGGGTATTTTTCTCCCACCCACCCCGCCGCCACCGCTCCTCGTCCGGCACGCTATTGTGTACGCCTCTGTCGCTCTCAATGAAGGTTTAGTGAGGGGGTGGTGTATGGTCCCGGCGAACACTCTCGTTTTTGGTGGCTACCTGTATTGTTGGCTGGCAGTTATTGTACGCTGCTGCTTCTTTTGTTGGCCATCGTCGCTCCTGGCGACTGATATTGACAGCTTCCCATTTTGTTGTTTGTCCACCGTTGTTGTTTACCTCTTAGCCTCCGTTATCACTGTTGTCCCTACTGGCTACCCTACCCGTTAGCTTCCGTCATTTGCTGCTGCTTCCAGAAGACCGCCAGCGAATGTGATTAATGGCTAACATTATTGTTGGGTATCACTAATGATGACGACCACTTCTGTTGTTTACCACCATTATCCTCCCTACAGTAATTGAAGGCATTGCTCATTATCGGATCTCATCAAAGCCATTAATTTGTGTGTGTATATATATATATATATATATATATATATATATATATATATATATTTGCATATATAATCCCTGCGTGTCGTAGAAGGCGACTTAAAGGGGAGGGAGCGGGGGGCTGGAAATCCTCCCCTCTCGTTTTTTTTTTTTTTAATTTTCCAAAAGAGAGAACAGAGAAGGGGGCCAGGTGAGGATATTTCCTCAAAGGCCCAGTCCTCTGTTCTTAACGCTACCTCGCTAACGCGGGAAACGGCGAATAGTATGAAATTATAATATATATATATATATATATATATATATATATATATATATATATATATATATATATATATATATATCCCCTGGGGATAGGGGAGAAAGAATACTTCCCACGCATTCCCCGCGTGTCGTAGAAAGCGACTAAAGGGGACGGGAGCGGGGGGCTAGAAACCCTACCCTCCTTGTATTTTAACTTCCTAAAAGGGGAAACAGAAGAAGGAGTCATGCGGGAGTAGCCCATCCTCCTCGAAGGCTCAGATTGGGGTGTCTAAATGTGTGTGGATGTAGCCAAGATATACATAAGTATACGTAAGTAGGAGAGATGGCCAGACAGCGTTATTGGATTACTTGTTAATTGGTAGGCGCGTGAAAGAGAGACTTTTGGATGTTAATGTGCTGAGGGGGGCAACTGGAGGGATGTCTGATCATTATCTTGTGGAGGCGAAGGTGAAAATATGTCGAGGTTCTCAGAAAAGAAGAGAGAATGTTGGGGCGAGGAGAGTGGTGAGAGTAAGTGAGCTTGGAAAGGAGACTTGTGTGAGGAAGTACCAGGAAAGATTGAGCTCATAATGGAAAAAGGTGAGAGCAAATGACGTAAGGGGAGTGGGGGAGGAATGGGATGTATTTAGGGAAACAGTGATGGCTTGCACAAAAGATGCCTGTGGTATGAGAAAGGTGGGCAGATAAGAAATGGTGTGAGTGGTGGGATGAAGTAGTAAGATTGTTAGTGAAAGAGAAGAGAAAGGTATTTGGACGATTTTTGCAGGGAAATAGTACAAATGACTGGGATATGTATAAAAAAAAAGAGGCAGGAAGTCAAGAGAAAGGTGCTAGAGGTGAAAAAGAGGGCAAATGAGAGTTGAGGCGAGAGAGTAGCGTTAAATTTTAGGGAGAATAAGATGATGTTTTGGAAGGAAGTAAATAAAGTGCGTAAGACAAGAGAACAAATGGGAACATAAGTGAAGGGGGCTAATGGGGAGGTAATAAAAATTAGTGGTGAAGTGAGAAGGAATGTGTTTGATGATAGAGTGGCAGAAATAAGCTGTTTTGGTCGAGGTGGTGTGCGAAGCGAGAGGGTCAGGGAAATTGGTTTGGTAAACAGAGAAGAGGCAGTGAAAGCTTTACGGAAGATGAAAGCCGGCAAGGCGGCGGGTTTGGATGGTACTGCAGTGGAATTTATCATAAAAGGGGTAACTGTGTTGTTGACTGGTTGGTGAAGATATTCAATGTATGTATGGTTCATGATGAAGTGCCTGAGGATTGGCGGAATGCATGCATAGTGTCAATGTACAAAGGCAAAGGGGATAAATGTGTGTTCAAATTACAGAGGTATAAGTTGGTTGAGTATTCCTGGGAAATTATATGGGAGGGTATTGAATGAAAGCGTCAAGGCATGTACAGAGCGTCAGATTGGGGAAAAGCAGTGTGTTTTCAGTAGGTGTTTGCTTTGAAGAATGTATGCGAGAAATACTTACAAAAACACATGGATTTGTATGTAGCATTTACAGATCTGGAGAAGGCTTATGATAGAGTTGATAGAGATGCACTGTGGAAGGTATTAAGAGTATATAGTGTGGAAGGCAAGTTGCTAGAAGCAGTGAAAGTGTTTGTAAGGCATGTGTACGAGTAGGAAGAGAGGAAAGTGATTGGTTTCAGTGAATGTAGGTTTGAGGAAGGGGTGCGTGATGTCTCCATGGTTGTTTAATTTGTTTATGGATGGGGTTGCTAGGGCGGTGAATGCAAGAGTTTTGGAAAGAAGGACAAGTATGCAGTCTGTTGTGGATGAAAGGGCTCGGGAAGCGAGTCAGTTGTTGTCATCAACTTCTGCAGTTTCTCACTCGAATCAGCCACTACAGCTGCATCATCGGCGAACATAAAATGACTCACTTCCCAGGTCCTCTCATCCCCAACAGACTGCATGCTAGCCCCTCTCTCCAAAACTCTTACATTCACCTCCCTAACCACCCTATCCATAAACAAATTGAACAACCATGGTGACATCACACACCCCTGCCGCAGACCGACCTCCACAAGGAACCAGTCACTCTCATCTCTTCCTATTCGCTCACGCATGCTTTACATCCTTAATAATAACTTCTAAACTGCTCTAGCAGCTTACCTATCACACCATAAGCGTTCATTAACGGACCTTCCTTGAATAAACATATTCGGTAAAGTAAATGCTAAGGTAACACAAAAAGTTGGATTACACTTCAGGGATAAAATGCAACTAAAAAGGTGCTTTAAAGAATCACTTCATCGTTTGAAATCTGTTAATCTAAATATGCCATTCAGACATTCATTACTCCTATCTAGTCACAGGATAATGGCAAGATATAATGTAGTGATGATAAGGGATGCAATGAAGACTGTTTGCCTAGACTTGGTTCCCCTGGGAACTCCATCCTCGTCAAGTTACAGAGGTTTGAAATCTATTATGCAGGTTGGTAGACGGTGACACCAAGAGCTAGAATTCTTGGTCTGTTGGTAATAATGGCTGAGGTGTTACAAGGGAAGAACTATATGATGGTTGGCTTCATTTAAGATACATAAAGAGTAAGGATTATCATACAAGACCCATTTAGGACCCATTTATTGTTTACAATAGTACGGGTCCCGTTCTTCATTAGACTGTTCATCTTGAAGAAACTCTCTATCTAACATACTCACCAATATCCGCAATTTCTTTGCGACGTATCTCCTTTTTCTGGTAGTCTTTAGGCATCTCGTCCGCCTTTTGGGCATGGGAGTTCATACCTTTGAGAGTCGTCAGTCTTTTCTCAAAATACTTACTAACATCCACAATCTCGAGGCGAATGGAACTGAGTAGCTGAAGATTCTCTTCGCCGGCAACTTTTCGCCTTTCGAGGATATCCTCTATCAAGTCTTCGTTCGCTTGATACAAGGAATAGATCTTCTCTATCTTCTCGTGAAGATCTCCACTCCATTCCCTCTCCTGACGAAGAGACTCTTCCATCTCTTTCAATTTCCTTTGAAGCTTTTTGTTATTTTCTTTCTCCTCGCAAAGGGCATCTCTTAAGTTGTCCTTCTCATTTCGCAGCTCCTCGTTTCCTTTCTTCTCCAGACGAAGGAACTCGCTGATTTCATCCTTCTCTTTTCGCAGGGCCTCGCTCCCCTCCATTTGCTGAAGAAGGGACTCATTCACCACTTCCTTCTCCTTTCGCAACGCCTCCTTCCCTTCTTTCTCCTTACGAAGGGACTCGCTGATCTCATCTCTCTCCTTTTGCAGCGCCTCGTTCCCTTCCTTTTCCTGACGAAGGGACTCGCTGATCTCATCCTTCTCCTTTCGCAGCGCCTCGTTCCCTTCTTTCTCCTGACGAAGGGACTCGCTGATTTCGTCCTTCTCTTTTCGCAGCGCCTCATTCTCTTCCTTCTCTTTTCGCAGCGCCACGTTCCCTTCCTTCTCCTGACGAAGGGACTCTATCTCTTTTCGCAGCGCCTCGTTCCCTTTCTCCTCCTTACGAAGGGATTCGCTGATCTCGTCCTTCTCCTTTCGAAGCGCCTCGTTCCCTTCCTTCTCCTGACGAAGGGACTCGCTTAACTCACCCTTCTCTTTTCGCAGCGCCTCGTTCCCTTCCTTCTCCTTACCAAGGGACTCGCTGATCTCGTCCTTCTCCTTTCGAAGCGCCTCGTTCCCTTCCTTCTCCTGACGAAGGGACTCGCTGATTTCGTCCTTCTCTTTTCTCAGCGCTTCGTTCCCATCCTTCTCCTTACCAAGGGACTCGCTGATCTCGTCCTTCTCCTTTCGAAGCGCCTCGTTCCCTTCCTTCTCCTGACGAAGGGACTCGCTGACCTCATCCTTCTCCTTTCGAAGCGCCTCGTTCCCTTCTTTCTCCTGACGAAGGGACTCGCTGACCTCATCCTTCTCCTTTCGCAGCGCCTCGTTCCCTTCTTTCTCCTGACGAAGGGACTCGCTGATTTCGTCCTTCTCTTTTCGCAGCGCCTCATTCTCTTCCTTCTCTTTTCGCAGCGCCACGTTCCCTTCCTTCTCCTGACGAAGGGACTCCATCTCTTTTCGCAGCGCCTCGTTCCCTTCTTTCTCCTGACGAAGGGACTCGCTGATCTCGTCCTTCTCCTTTCGCAGCGCCTCGTTCCCTTCCTTCTCCTTATGAAGGGACTCGCTGATCTCATCCTTCTCCTTTCGCAGCGCCTCGTTCCCTTCTTTTTCCTGACGAAGGGACTCGCTGATCTCGTCCTTCTCCTTTCGCAGCTCCTCGTTCCCTTCCTTCTCCTTACGAAGGGACTCGCTGATCTCGTCCTTCTCCTTTCGCAGCGCCTCGTTCCCTTCCTTCTCCTTATGAAGGGACTCGCTGATCTCATCCTTTTCCTTTCGCAGCGCCTCGTTCCCTTCTCTCTCCTGACGAAGGGACTCGCTGATCTCGTCCTTCTCCTTTCGTAGCGCCTCATTCTCTTCCATCTCCTGACGAAGGGACTCGCTGATCTCATCTTTCTCCTTTTGCAGCGCCTCGTTCCCTTCTTTCTCCTGCCGAAGGGACTCGCTGATCTCATCCTTCTCCTTTCGCAGCGCCTCGTTCCCTTCTCTCTCCTGACGAAGGGACTCGCTGATCTCGTCCTTCTCCTTTCGCAGCGCCTCATTCTCTTCCATCTCCTGACGAAGGGACTCGCTGATCTCATCTTTCTCCTTTTGCAGCGCCTCGTTCCCTTCTCTCTCCTGCCGAAGGGACTCGCTGATCTCATCCTTCTCCTTTCGCAGCGCCTCGTTCCCATCTTTCTCCTGACGAAGGGACTCTGTGATCTCGTCCCTCTCCTTTCGCAGCGCCTCGTTCTCTTCCTTCTCTTTTCGCAGCGCCTCGTTCCCTTCCATCTCCTTACGAAGGGACCCCATCTCTTTTCGCAGCGATTCGTTCTCTTCCATCTCCTGACGAAGGGACTCGCTGATCTCATCCTTCTCCTTTCGCAGCCCTTCGTTTCCTTCCTTCTCCTGACGAAGAGACTCGCTGATCTCATCCTTCTCTTTTCGAAGCGCCTCGTTCCCTTCTTTCTCCTGACGAAGGGACTCGCTGATCTCGTCCTTCTCTTTTCGAAGCGCCTCGTTCCCTTCTTTCTCCTGACGAAGGGACTCGCTGATCTCATCCTTCTCTTTTCGAAGCGCCTCGTTCCCTTCCATCTCCTTACGAAGGGACCCCATCTCTTTTCGCAGCGCCTCGTTCCCTTCCTTTTCCTGACGAAGGGACTCGCTGATCTCATCCTTCTCTTTTCGAAGCGCCGCGTTCCCATCTTTCTGCTGACGAAGGGACTCACTGATCTCACCCTTCTCTTTTCGAAGCGCCTCGTTCCATTCCTTTTCCATCCGTAGGGACTCGCTGATCTCATCCTTCTCCTTTCGCAGCGCCTCGTTCCCTTTCTTCTCCTGATGAAGAGACTCGCCTATTTCGTCCTTCTCTTTTTTAAGGTTTTTGTTTCTTTGCTTTTCCTGGTGAAGGTCATCTTCTATCCTGACCTTCTCTTCACTAAGGGAATTTATCATGATGTCCTTATCTTTCAGAAGCATCTCTGATCTTTCTTTCTCCTGTCGAAGGGTATCTTCTAAAATGCCCTTCTCATTTTGAAGCGCCTCGTTTCTTATCTTCTCCTGACGAAGAGACTCTGCATTACTGTATTTCTCTTTCAAAAGCTCCTCGTTCACTTCTTTTTCTCGAAGAAGTGATCTCTGTAACTCTTCTTTCTCCTGACGAAGGGTCACGAGATCGGGTAGTTCGATGGGATCGTTGCTCTGCATGCCACTGGTTGTGGGACACCGCTCCACCAGGGTGATGTTGTGGTTGGCGGTGGCGAGTGCGCTCTCATTGGTGAACCGGTACACGCAGAGGAGGCTGTCGTCGACGTTCTCCCCGACGCACTGCAAGGCCATAAAGAACGCCACGGTGCACATCATGATTTTTAGAAAATTCATTGTCGCAAAGATTTTTTTTACTTGAGTAGGGAACATGGAGTTCTGAGAGCAAAAGACGATGGAAAAAGGGCTTGGTCTTGCGTGGATTTTTTTTTCAAAGCCATGATTTGCCGATAGTGAGGATGACCTTGGATGTTGAGTTGTCTGGTAGCGGCTGGGGTTTCGGGTATTAGCAAGGTTTCGGGCATTAGTTAGGATACCTAGCAAGAGTTGGGGTGTCCAGAAGTAACTGGGGTGGTGTGTGGCAGGTGTAGGGATATTGGGTAGTAGATGGGATGTCTGGCAGAAACTGGCAGTAGTCGAGTCTTCGGGTAGTAGCCGGGTTGTTCGACATTAACCGAGGTAGTTGTGTGGCAGTAAATGGGGTTATATTTGGCAATAGCTGGGATGTCGGGTAGTAGCTAGAGTGTCTGACAGTAAATAGGTTGTTGGATTATAGAGAAGAAGAGTAGACAAGAACAAAGATCATCTTCACTACAAGCATATTGCTATCTGTTAAGATTTTTTTTTTTTCATGAAGTAAATAGTGTTGGAATGAAGTTTTGAGGGTAAAAGACAAATGGTAAAAGGGCTTGGACCTGCGTGGATCTTTCTGAAGCCTTGAATTGCTGGTGTCAATAGTGAGGATGATGAGTTGTCTGGCAGCGGCTGGGGTTTCGGGCATTAGCAAGGTTGCCCGGGATATGTCGGCGTTTCGGGCATTCGTTAGGTTACCTGGCAATAGCTGGGATGTCGGGCAGTAGCTAGAGTGTCTGACAGTAAATGGGTTTTTGGATTATAGAAAAGAAGAGTAGAAAAGAGCAAAGATCATCTTCACTACAAGCATATTGCTATCTATTGATAACAAAAATAAAATAATAATAATAATGGTAATAATAATAATAATAATAATAATAATAATAAACAGCTTATTTACCAAAAAGATTACAAACAAAATGGTATATTGCAAAAGGAATGTCTTCCTTTACCCCTAACATAAATGATTACCAGTACGATTAATCAAAAATATTCATGAATATTAAACAGTAGATAAAAGCAAAAGAAAAAAGTTTAAAACATCAAAGAATCTTATATCTATATTTTCATGACACTTTCAATAACTTCATTACACTGTTGACAGACGCATCTTCCCTATACCGTTGACAGACGCATTTTCACTACACTGTTGACAGACGCATCTTCCCTATACCGTTGACAGACTCATCTTCACTACACTGTTGACAGACCCATCTTCCCTATACCGTTGACATACGCATCTTCACTACACTGTTGACAGACGCATCTTCCCTATACCGGTGACATACGCATCTTCACTAAACTGTTGACAGACGCATCTTCCCTATACCGATGACATACGCATCTTCACTACACTGTTGACAGACACGTGTTCCCTATACTGTTGACATATGCACCATCAGAAACTGTTGAAACACGCATCTTCACTACACAGATTTTCGGATAGAGTCCAGTAATACAGCGTGTGTGATCTGGGCGTCTTCCTCATGTGTTTGTGTGGGATAATCCTTTAATGTAAATGTTACCTTCAGCAACAATAATATTATAAAGAATATCTTAATCAGGAATTCACCAGAAAATTCTCCTGGGTGTATCTACAAAGTGCCATGTGGATATTGTGATAAGTTTTATGTTGAACAGACTGGTAAAGATCTTTCTGTTAGACTTAAGTAACATAAATATAGTCTAAAAATGGGACAAGAATCAAATGCCTTATTCAATCACGTTAAAAACTATGATCTTTGTATTGACTGGAGTAATGCCATCTCAGTTATTAACTCTAACACCACGAGAAATATCATTGAATCTTCTATCATTGAATACACAAAGAATCATAATCTTGATATTAGTGATGGTCTATACAAATTAGATAACTTTAATGTGATAAAATTTGTAAAATGATTAGTTTATGATACGCTCGTTGTCTGTCTTTGACAATCGTATGTTTACTGAATGGCGTCCTAGCTACGTCTCTTCGTTGTATATCAACTGACTTATATTTCTCTCTTGTGTTCTCCCCTGATGTGATTATTACACGAAAGTGCACTTGGGAACTTATCGTGTTTCATTTTCCCCGTGGACTCTTAGGAATATACTTACTTGATCACGCGTAAAATTGTGACTGTATTGTTGACTGGTTGGTAAGGTTATCTAATGTATGTATAACTCATGCTGAGGTGCCTGAGGATTGGCGGAATGCTTGTATAGTGCCATTGTAGAAAGGCAAAGGGGATTAAAGCGAGTGCTCAAATTACAAAGGTAGAAGTTTATTGAGTAGTCCTGGGAAATTATATGGGGGGGTATTGATTGAGAGGGTGAAGGCATGTACAGAGCATCAGATTGGGGAAGAGCAGTGTGGTTTCAGAAGTGGTAGAGGATGTGTGGATCAGGTGTTTGCTTTGAAGAATGTATGTGAGAAATACTTAGAAAAGCAAATGGATTTGTATGCAGCATTTATGGATCTGGAGAAGGCATATGATATAGTTGATAGAGATGCTCTGTGGAAGGTACTAAGATTATATGGTGTGGGAGGAGAGTTGTTAGAAGCAGTGAAAAGTTTTTATCGAGGATGTAAGGCATGTGTACGTGTAGGAAGAGAGGAAAGTGATTGGTTCTCAGTGAATGTTGGTCTGCGGCAGGGGTGTGTGATGTCTCCATGGTTGTTAAAATTTGTTTATGGATGGGGTTGTTAGGGAGGTGAATGCAAGAGTTTTGGAAAGAGGGGCAAGTATGCAGTATGTTGTGGATGAGAGAGCTTGGGAAGTGATTCAGTTGTTCGCAGATGATACAACGCTGGTGGCTGATTCGTGTGAAGCTGGTAACCGAGTTTGGTAAAGTTGTGAAAGAAGAAAGGTGGGAGTAAATGTGATTAAGAGCAAGGTTTTTAGGTACAGTAGGGTTGGGGGACAAGTCAATTGGGAGGTAAGTATGAATGGAGAAAAACTGGAAGTGAAGTGTTTTACATATCTGGGAGTGGATTTGGCAGCGGATGGAACCATGGAAGCGGAAATGAATCATAAGGTGGAGAAGGGGGCGAAAGTTCTGGGAGCGTTGAAGAATGGGTGGAAGTTGAGAACATTATCTCGGAAAGCAAAAATAGGTATGTTTGAAGGAATGGTGGTTGTGTGGAGGAGGGTGGATGTGCTGGAAATGAGATGTTTGATGACAATATGTGGTGTGAAGTGGTTTGATCGAGTAAGTAATAATAGGGTAAGAGAGATGTGTGGTAATAAAAAGAGTGTGGTTGAGAGAACAGCAGACGGTGTTTTGAAATGGTTTGGTCACATGGAGAGAATGAGTGAGGAAAGATTGACCAAGAGGATATATGTGTCAGAGGTGGAGGGAACGAGGACAAGTGGGAAACAAAATTGAAGGTGGAAAGATGGAGTGAAAAAGATTTTGAGCGATCGGGGCCTGAACATGCAGGAGGGTGAAAGGCGTACAAGGAATAGAGTGAATTGGAACGATGTGGTATACCGGGGTCGACGTGCTGTCAATGGATTGAACCAGGGCATGTGAAGCGTCTGGGGTAAACCACGGAAAGTTTGTGGGGCCTGCATGTGGAAAGGGAGCTACAGTCACTGAGAACCAATCACTTTCCTCTCTTCCTACACGTACACATGCCTTACATCCTCGATAAAAACTTTTCACTGCTTCTAACAACTTGCCTCCCACACCATATATTCTTAATACCTTCCACAGAGCATCTCTATCAACTCTATCATATGCCTTCTCCAGATCCATAAATGCTACATACAAAACCATTTGCTTTTCTAAGTATTTCTCATATATATATATATATATATATATATATATATATATATATATATATATATATATATATATATATGTCTGGAAAGAATCATATATATTTCTACGAGTCCATGGGGAAATGAAACACGATAAGTTCCCAGATGCACTTTCGTGTAATAATCAAATCATCAGGGAAGATACAAGAAATATAACAGTTTGAAAGGATATATTCTATTGGATCAAAGTTAATTCATCCTAGACCTTTCATTGATAAATCCCTCAAGTTGCGAAAGAAATAATTCTATAGAGTTGAACACAAACCTCCCCTTGACACCAATAACCTTTTAGTTCTCCCTTTTAATAACAATTTCACTTCACTCCCATATTGCTTAAAGCCTTTAATGTAAATGTTACCTTCGGCAACAACAATACTATAAAGAATATCTTAATCAGGAACTTACAAGAAAGTTCTGCAGGATGTATGTATAAAGAACCGTGAAGAAATTGTTAGGTTTAGTGTTGGGCAGAACAAGAATCAAATGCCTTGTTTAACCATGTTAAAAATCATGATCCTGGAGTAATGCTATCTCGGTTATTAACTCTAACTTCTGTCCCACAAAAATATCATTGAATCTTCTATTACAAAATACACAAATAACTAACTAATATCAGAAGGTCTATACAGATTGGATAGGTTTATTGATGAGAGAATTTGCACACAGTTCCATTCCTATCCCCATAATAATTTTGTGATACGCTTGTTGCCAGACTCGAATGCACCCGACCTACATTCGGACATTCACTTTTTACCAAATGGCGTCCTAGGTACGTCTCTTCGTTGTATATCAACTGACTGTTATATTTATTTCTTGTGTCTCCCCTGATGATGTGATTATTACACGAAAGTGCACTTGGGAACTTATCATGTTTCATTTCCCTGTGGACTCGCAGCAATATATATATATATATATATATATATATATATATATATATATATATATATATATATATATATATATGAAATAGCATCCCCCATTTCCCCCCCCCCCCCTAATCAATGTCCCCGCCGCCGCTGCAAGCAGCGCTAGGAAAAGACAACAAAGGCCACATTCGTTTACACTCAGTCTCTTGCTGTCATATATAATGCACTGAAACCACAGCTCCCTTTCCACATCCAGGCCCCACACAGACGCTTCACATGCCCTGGTTCAATCCACTGACAGCACGTCGACCCCGATATACCACATCGTTCCAATTCACTCTATTCCTTGCACGCCTTTCACCCTCCTGCATGTTCGGGCGCCGATCGCTCAAAATCTTTTTCACTCCATCCTTCCACCTCCAATTTGGTCTCCCACTTCTCCTCGCTCTCTCCACCTCTGACACATATATCCTCTTTGTCAATCTTTCCTCACTCATTCTCTCCATGTGACCACACCATTTCAAAACACACTCTTCTGCTCTCTCAACCACACTCTGTTCATTACCACACATCTCTCTTACCCTTTCATTACTTACTCGATCAAACCACCTCACACCACATATTGTCCTCAAACATCTCATTTCCAACACATCCACCCTCCTCCGTACTGTCCTATCTATAGCCCACGCTTCGCAACCATATATCATTGTTGGAACCACTATTCCTTCAAACATACCCATTTCTGCGTTCCAAGATAATGTTCTCACCTTCCACACATTTTTCAATGCCCCCAGAACTTTCGCCCCCTCCTCCACCCTGTGACTCGCTTCCGCTCCAGGGTTCCATCCGCTGCCAAATCCACTTCCAGATATCTAAAACACTTCACTTCCTCCAGTTTTATCTCTATTCAAACTTACCTCCCAATTGACTTGTCCCTCAACCCTACTGTACCAAACAACCTTGCTCTTGTTCACGTTTACTCTCAGCTTTCTTCTTTCACACTTTACCAAACTCAGTCACCAGCTTCTGCAGATTCTCACCCGAATCAGCCACCAACAAGTGATTCACTTCCCAAGCCCTCTCATCCACAACAGATTGCATACTTGCCCCTCTTTCCAAAACTCTTGCATTCACCTTCCTAACAATCCCATCCATAAACAAATCAAACAACCATGGAAATACCATGCACCCCTGCCGTAAACCGACATTCACTGAGAACCAATCACTTTCCTCTCTTCCTACTCGTACACATGCCTTACATCCTCGATAAAAACTTTTCACTGCTTCTGGCAACTTTCCTCCCACACCATATACTCTTAATACCTTATACAGAGCATCTCTATCATCTCTATCATATGCCTTCTCCAGATCCATAAATGCTACATACAAATCCATTTGCTTTTCTAAGTATTTCTCACATACATTCTTCAAAGCAAACACCTGATCCACACATCCTCTACCACTTCTGAAACCACACTGCTCTTCCCCAATCTGATGATCTGTACATGCTTTCACCCTCTCAATCAATAGCCTCCCATATAATTTCCAAGGAATTCTCAACAAACTTATACCTCTGTAATTTGAGCACTCACCTTTATCCCCTTTGCCTTTGTACAATGGCACTATGCAAGCATTCCGCCAATCTTCAGGCACCTCATCATGATGTCATACATACATTAAATAACCTCACCATCAAGTCAACAACACAGTCACCCCTTTTTTCAATAAATTCCACTGCAATACCATCCAAACTCGCTGTCTTGCCGGCTTTCATCTTCCGCCAATGCCTTAGTTCTGTACACGAAGAGACATATTTCAACCAATGGCAAGATGAAAGGCTTAAAAAGAAACAGATTTTTCCCGTCAAAGACACCACTGGAAACCGACATACAAAGACGTCTTACCTCGCAACTTCAACTTTAGCGATATACTAATGATTGTTAATAAGACAGGTGAGGTGCCTCGGTCCAATATTACTGCAGGAGCACCTGTAACCAGAACATGAGACCAATATAGTTAGGGCGACGTCCGTAGCACCAGACTACTGTACGTGCGACTCCATCAGTTCAGACCAGTGCAGCTGTTCTGCAGCGAGGACTCAAAAACTGCGGCCAGTGTAGCTCTTCGGCAGTGCTGAGGCTAATGAGGGCGGCGGACGAACACAGCACTCATGAGTGTGACGGACGGTGACGCTGCGGCGTGACGGACGGACGGACGGTGACGCTGCAGCGTGGCGTGACGGACGGACGGACGGTGACGCTGCAGCGTGGCGTGACGGACGGGGGTAGTGCTGGCCATTCCTCCCGCGGTTTTATCCGTCCCAGCCATTCCGCGGATCCCCCAACCCCAACAAATGATTGCTTCCTTTATGGCGGAGACTGTTGCCTACTTCGACGGGTTACTACTCGACCCCACAAGGACATCGTGGGGCGAGGACGTCCTAAATGTTGCCCTGGACCACTTGCGTCAGGGTGACAGCCTTGCCGCCGCCAGGGCCGCTGCAAAACACGCATCACAGATGCTAAGTTCTTGCAGCACGCCCCAAGACCGCCCGGATCGTGGTGAAGGTGGTTCAAGGCAGTCAGCGAACCAGGGCCGTGCACGCCAAGCGGAGGAGACACCTTTGCGCGGGAATCGGCTTAGAAGGGAGCAATACCGCAAAACACAGAGGCTCTATCGAGAAAATAGGTCTTTGGCTGCTGGACAGATCCTCAAAGGTGATTGGGAGGTACCGCCAACTTCGGTTGGGCCGGAACGCCTCATTCCCTTTTGGGGGGCTCTCTTCTCTCGACCATCTGAGCCGGACGAACGTGTCATTACTGACTACGACCAATATAGTGAACAAATGGCAAGAGTTATAACCATAGACGAGGTAGCACATCACCTCAAGGCGACTCGAACATCTGCCCCTGGACCTGATGGAATGACGACGCGGTTACTGAAGTCCATTTCTCCGAGGGTACTGGCTAAGATGTTCAACCTTTGGCTTGCTACGTCTGCACTGCCAGAGCCATTAAAGGCGAACAGAACGGTGCTGATACCAAAGGTCCCTAACCCTACCGAGCCCAAGGACTACCGACCAATTACAATCTCATGCGCGGTAGTCCAACTGCTCCATAAGATACTGAGCAGCCGCATCTCTAGCCTCATCAAGATCGACGAGGCTCAAAAGGCATTTGTCCCAGTCGACGGATGCCTTGAGAACTTGACGATCTTAGATGCGATCGTCGGTCGTGCGCGAGCACACGCCCACGGTGTGCACCTGGCATTCCTAGATATGGCTAAAGCGTTCGATAGTGTTAACCATAGCACTATCGAACGTGCCATGTCGCGGAAGGGCATTCCTGCCCTAGTCAGGTCATATATTATGTTAACGTAAGACCGAGCCTTCACTAAAATCGAAGGCAGCGATGGGATGTCGGAGAAAATCAATATGACTCGTGGGGTCAAGCAGGGCGACCCATTATCGCCGATGCTCTTCAACCTGGTGATTGACGAGGGAATCACTAGGGTGAAGGAGACCGGCGTAGGGGTAAAGTTAGGTGATAAGACCGTATCAGCGCTGGCTTTCGCTGACGATTTGGTTCTGGTTGTGCAGACGCCCACTGGCTTGCAAAAGGCAATGGACGTCATGGCTGCGACCCTCGCGGGGGGGCGGGCTTCAAGTGAACCCAGGGAAATGTCGTACCCTCAGCATGGAGGTTGACGGCAAGCGAAAGACTTGGTACGTCAATAAAAATAGGACGTATCAAGTCTTAGGCAGCGCCGTCGGCTCCATGAGCGCTGAGGACGATTATAAGTACCTCGGAATTCTCGTCGGGGCCGGGGGTCGCCGAAAGTCTTATGGGGCCTTGCTAGAAGAGGGGCTGAGAAACATCACCAGAGCCCCTCTAAAACCCCAACAACGAATTGCGCTGCTGGTAGAACATCTGATCCCCAAGCTCATGCATCGACTTGTGTTGGGGGAAGTATATAAGACACAGTTAGCACGCATGGACAGGCAGGTGCGAGTGGCAGTTCGCCGCTGGCTCCGCCTAGCCCATGACGTGCCCTGCGCATTCTTCCACTCGACATCTGGAGATGGTGGGCTGGGCATACCAGACTTTGTCTCAACCGTCCGGCTAAACAAACAAGCGCGGTTCGAGAAACTTCTCACCTCGTTCGACCCAGTAATTCAGGCGGCTGTCCGGGAGCCTGCATGCCTGAGCAAACTGCAGCGCTGGTCCGGACCCGCATGCATTGCCGGTCGACAGGCAGGGAGTAAGACCGAACGCCAGCACGTATGGCGTGCCAATCTGATCAGCACTGTTGACGGTGCGGCTCTCGCTCCATCTACCACTGTGCCTCAAGTGAGTAGGTGGATGAATAGCGGGAACCGTTTCCTGTCCGGTGCTGATTACGTGAAGGCCGTCCAAGTGCGGGTAGGCGCCTTGCCCACCCCTGCCAGGGCGTCCAGAGGCCGGCCCGAAATAAACGGCCTCTGCGACACTTGTCAGAAACCAGGGTACGTTGGGACACATCGCTCAGATGTGCCCGCGTACACACGGGCGTCGGGTCAAGAGACATGATAACATCTGTGCATTTTTGGCTGGGCGTCTGAGGCAAAGGGGTTTTCAGGTGTCCTGCGAGTCCCGCATTCCGATTGTGGGGTCCTTTAGAAAGCCGGGACATCGTAGCTTCTAAAGGCACGGAGACCTATATTATAGACACCCAGGTCTCCGGCGTTCACTTCCCGCTTTCGGCTGCACATGCTTATATGTGCAGGTACTACGGTACCCCGGAAGTCTTGCAAGGCGTACGGGAATACACCGGGAAAGACACCTTGCATGTAACCTCAGCTACCCTGAGTTGGCGAGGTGCATGGCGTCAGGAAAGCGTGAGTGCTCTCAGAGGGTTAGGGCTGACGTACCGGGACCTAGAGGTGTGCAGTGTCAAAGCCCTAACCTGGACGCATTCCCTTCACAGGATGTGGTCCAAGAGCACAGGTTAATAGTCAGAGCCTGCCTCGAACATCTGGTGTCGGCCCACCGGGCAGGCGCAAGGTCATCTCCCCCTTGTCGGCTTGGGGTGTGCGGGATTAGGCTGTTCTCCCGTGGCCCCCACAGGCAGGTACCAGTACCTGAGGGCGGGTTGTCGGGCGGGATGGTGGACGCCTAGGCAGAGCTGCCCATTGCTCCCGCGCGACGGCCGCACCGGAAGGTGAGCGGTGCTGGAAGGTCGCTGTGCCTAAGTCGGCAACCTAAGTCGAAACGGGCCCAACAGAGTCCGAAACATCCTCTAACTGCCACCTCAAACTTATCTCGAACTTTGCTATCTGCATTTTGATCTACAATCTTCCTCTTACAGTATCCATACAGTTTTCTTATTAACAACTTCTTTCACTTTCAATACGTAGTGTTAGCCGACAATTAAGACCTTTGCACAGTAGTTAGATCTTCCCCATCGCACCACTACTAATTGGCAAGTTTGAAAAAAAAAAAAGAAAAAAAAATAGCAAATGTTTGGCGTCTCCGTCGCCATGAAACATCACCCACGAGTATGTACAATGATGATTGAATGGCTCGCCCTCTGGACGCGGGAGTGGGCTGGGCCAACATGGCTGGCCATCTGCACGCAGGAGTGGGCTGGGCCAACATGGCTGGCCCTCTGGACGCGGGAGTGGGCTGGGCCAACATGGCTGGCCATCTGCACGCAGGAGTGGGCTGGGCCAACATGGCTGGCCCTCTGGACGCGGGAGTGGGCTGGACCAACATGGTTGGCCATCTGGACGCAGGAGTGGGCTGGGCCAACATGGCTGGCCATCTGGACGCGGGAGTGGGCTGGGCCAACATGGCTAGCCATCTGGACGCGGGAGTGGGCTGGGCCAACATGACTGGCCATCTGGACGCGGGAGTGGGCTGGGCCAACATGGCTAGCCATCTGGACGCGGGAGTGGGCTGGACCAACGTTTGCATGATCAACTTTGATCTCATCCTCGTTATTCGTTCAGCAGAGCACGAGACTCAGCGCCCGGAAGAACAAACAAAACAGAAAAAAAAAAAATGAAAAAATAATAATGTTATCATTGATGAAAGAACAGTAAGTCTACAGTCTGTTGGGGGAGGTATGGGGATGGGGGAGGTGATGGGGGAGGTGATGGGGAGGGGGCTTGGAGGAATTCGACATAGTCTGTTTAGAGGATGGGAGGGGGGTGGGGGTCATTTCTTTGCAAAATGAATGTCGTCTGTTTAGGAGTCTGGCTGGATACAGTTTGATATAGTTGTGGTCTGTTTCGGGGGTCCGGGTACAGTTTGATATAGTTGTGGTCTGTTTCGGGGGTCTGGGTACAGTTTGATATAGTTGTGGTCTGTTTCGGGGGTCCGGGTACAGTTTGATATGGTTGTGGTCTGTTTCGGGGGTCCGGGTACAGTTTGATATAGTTGTGGTCTGTTTCGGGGGTCCGGGTACAGTTTGATATAGTTGTGGTCTGTTTCGGGGGTCCGGGTACAATTTCAGTCGAAGGGGGACTGCACCAAGTACAGAGGTCAGTGTCTGGCATCGCATCCATGCTGCCCAGAGGTCCGCCAGCCCTCCATCACTATTTCCCTTAAGTTCGTTAATCGAAGGGCGTCCTCACAGACCCTCTCTAGGTAGGTGGGTTCACCTGCACCTTCTGGCTCGTCTAGCAGCTCCTCAAGACCAGGTCACTTGGTCAACAAGGGCCAGCTCGTCCCCCCCGAACTCCTGGTCCCAGTAAGGTGGCGGTGGTGCTGAACTCCTCCTCCCTAGAGGTGAGGACCGAGCACCGGGGACGGAGGAGGAGCGCGCTCCTATGCCTCCGTCCCTCACACATCATCAGGGGGCAAGGGATCACTACGGGGGTCGAGAGAGACACACACACACTCGCCTTCTAGCTGGTATAGTCCGTTCCTCCTCCGCCCAGAGGTGAGGACCAAGCACCCGGGTCGGAGGAGGTCGCTACTGCCTCCGTCAACAGGACGAACGGTGAGGCTTCTCTACATCTGGTCCCCTCCGTAATGATACGTTTTCTCTGTCCAGAGATAGGTAGACTGGAGCTGTGTTATAACCCCTCCTTCTTCTCCACCTCCCCAGTCCTCTCAACTCCTCTTCTTGGGGCTGCTCTCACCACATCCCTAGCACTCCCTCCTCCCACGTGCCTCCAACACCACCCAACCTCTCACATGATTCAACTCAGCCAGATAACCTGCCCTGCAATGTCATCAAAAGGAATTCACAATCTGGTGGAAACCTTCAATACAAGCCATTAATCTCAGCCCCCTCCCCCACCCAGTCCTGGAGGACTGGCATACGTCATCAATTACTCTCTCTCTCTCTCTCTCTCTCTCTCTCTCTCTCTCTCTCTCTCTCTCTCTCTCTCTCTCTCTCGGTGCTAGGCAGCTGCCGGCCCGGCCAGGGGAGATGATATATTGCCAGTACTGCCCGCCTGGGGCTTGGGTCAAAGACTAGTTACGGCTTCGCACTGTGTACTAGCACTTAAGTGGTTGTCGCCTTTCACTCCTTAGGCCCAGTAGCTGTATTTACATGCGACATTTACCCACACGTGGGGCTGTAGGAGGCAGCTCTAGCTAGCTCCCCCTACATTCCTCTGGACTGAGGTGTTCGTTTAGGCCAGGGGTATACAGTGTAGTGAGGCCAACTGTACAGTGCACTTAATGATAAGGAGAGATGATGATGTAATGATAGTATTAATGGTGGTCGTAATGATGATAGACTACAGGTCACTTACACAACGTAGAGAGGTTCTGACCATCTGCCTCCTCACAAACCCCAGGGTCTGTGACTCCACTGGCCCCCATTCTCTCTCTCTCTCATATATTAATTATTATTATATTCCCTGCGTGTCGTAGAAGGCGACTAAAAGGGAAGGGAGCGGGGGGGGGGGGGGGCTGGAAATTCTCCCTTCATGTTTTCTTTTTCTTTTTTTTTCCCAAAGAAGGAACAGAGAAGGGGGCCAGGTGAGGATATTCCCTCAAAGGCCCAGTCCTCTAGTTCTTAACGCTACCTCGCTAACGCGGGAAATGGCGAATAGTATGAGAGAAAGAAAATATATAAAGGCGAAATTGCACCTAAATTGACTTCATACGTTATTTAACATGTAATTTTTCTATACATGTGGCACGACATGTTCATAAATACATCTCTATTGCCAAAAAACGTCACTAAACAACCACTATGCACATTATAACATCCACATTATAACAACCACTATACACATTATACCATCCACTATACACATTATAACAACCACTATACACATTATAACATCCACTATACACATAATAACAACCACTATACACATAACATCCACTATACACATTATAACATCCACTATACACATAACATCCACTATACACATTATAACAACCACTATACACATTATAACCACTATACACATTATAACATCCACTATACACATTATAACATCCACTATACACATTATAACATTCCACTATACACATTATAACATCAGTTTACATTTTTCCATCTTCTTGAAAGGTTATACTATCGTCCTCCCCCCCCCGTACTACCCTCTCTCCCCTCTCTCTCTCTCCCCCTTAAAAAGCTCCCCACCCCCCAACCCCACCTACCTCTCCCTTAAAAAGGAAATGAGAGACTGGGGGTCCCCACTGAGCTATTGTTACACAGCAGCAAAATGCAGACCTGCCTTTAATTCTAATTCATTTACGTAGGCTGTGGCACACTAGAGTGGTGTGGTGGGTGGGTAATCCCCAGCAGGTTATATTACAGGGAAGAGGGGAAGAGGGAAAGGGGAAAAGGGCGAGGGTCAGCGTTAGGGCGGCCCGTGGCGCCTATTAGGGTCTTGGGGTGGGGGAGAGAGAGAGAGAGAGGGGGAGGAGGGGTTGTGATTGTGGGAGGAGGGGGTTGAGGAGCGAATGCCCATTCCAAACCCCCAACCCACATCCCAATACCCCTTTCAGGCCGTCCACCGATGATTATCCTAAACGAGGACAGGGAAGAGAAAGGGGGATGGTGTGGGGTGAGGGTTTGTGGGGGGGGGGGCAAGTGTGGTGTTGGAGGGAAGAGGTGAAGCAAGAGTGAGGCGAGGGAAGAGGTGAAGTTAGAGTGAGGAGAGGGGAAGAGGTGAAGCAAGAGTGAGGAGAGGGGAAGATGTGAAGCAAGGGTGAGGAGAGGGGAAGATGTGAAGCAAGGGTGAGGCGAGGGGAAGAGGTGAAGCAAGAGTGAGGCGAGGGGAAGAGGTGAAGCAAGAGTGAGGCGAGGGGAAGAGGTGAAGCAAGGGCGAGGAGAGGGAAGAGGTGAAGCAAGAGTGAGGCGAAGGAAGAGGTGAAGCAAGGGCGAGGCGAAGGAAGAGGTGAAGCAAGGGCGAGGCGAGGGAAGAGGTGAAGCAAGGGCGAGGAGAGGGAAGAGGTGAAGCAAGAGTGAGGCGAGGGAGGAGGTGAAGCAAGAGTGAGGCGAGGGGAAGACATGAGTATGGGGGTCCCCCTCATCCTCATACAGGATGTCCTCACTCATGTAGTGTCATGTGTGACCTCACTCATGTAGTGTCATGTGTGACCTCACTCATGTAGTGTCATGTGTGACCTCACTCATGCAGTGTCATGTGTGACCTCACTCATGCAGTGTCATGTGTGACCTCACTCATGCAGTGTCATGTGTGACCTCACTCATGCAGTGTCGTGTGTCTCCTCACTCATGCAGTGTCATGCGTGTCCTCACTCATGCAGTGTCATGTGTGTCCTCACTCATGCAGTGTCATGTGTGTCCTCACTCATGTAGTGTCATGTGTGTCCTTACTCATGTAGTGTCATGTGTGTCCTCACTCATGCAGTGTCATGTGTGACCTCACTCATGTAGTGTCATGTGTGTCCTCACTCATGTAGTGTCATGTGTGTCCTCACTCATGTAGTGTCATGTGTGTCCTCACTCACGTAGTGTCATGTGTGTAGCGGCGTCATGATCCCTCGGGTCAGCAGGCCGTGGTAAGGGCTCGTCCCGGAAGCACACGGCTCCACAGACCGCGCCTTCCTCCAGCAGCCTCCAGAGCCAGCCATCATTCTGACCAGAGCAACTACAATGGTCTATACCTCCTCACCCCATCTGGTCTTCCTCCTCACAAGGGGTGTGGGTTGGGGGAAGGGGGTTACGAGAAATGGGCTGCAGAGGAAATGGAGGATGCCGGACCACCCTCATTCCCTCTTTAAACGACCTGTTAACAGGTCTTACATGATTACAAAGCCCCCTCCCTACCCATCCCCCCTTTTCACAGACCATCACCTGGACCTCATCTCGCGGGAAACGAAACATGTCTACCTATATCGTCACTTCCTGCCGACGGAGATCCCTCGTCCCCATGTTGCAGTTCGGCACCACTAGGTCATCATCGAAGTCCAACTGAACTCGTATAGACGAACGCTACGTGAAATGCTCCCCCAATCCTAGACATTATGATCACCCCCACCACCTCACCTCTCCCCTCCCCACGTAGTGTCTTTATATACTCAACTTTTGGCTGCTGTTCATTCAATATACCTTTTACCATGGCGATCAATTATCATCATTATCATTATTAGTATCATCATGAACGTCATTATCTTAATTACTCTCATCATTATTGTTCCCCCTCCAGCTCCCTCCTCAACGAAGAACGACCCTCCCTTTGTGTCCCTCCATCCCTCCTCTCCCCCTCCGGACATTCAAACTGGGGATTACTTAACGAAGAGGATGATGAACATGACGGAGACTTACACTGCGTCAGCTGAACACGATGGGAGGAGGAGAGGGGGCATCTCTCTCTCTCTCTCTCTCTCTCTCTCTCTCTCTTCTCTCTCTCTCTCTCTCTCTCTGTGTGTGTGACCCAGGTGACCAGTCTCCCCCGCTCTCCTCTGGACCTTCTCTCATTCAGACCTTGTATATATCTGCTTCTTTCAGCGCTGTCATCACATTATACGCGTCTATGCTAAATAAGACGATACACGTGACCGAATGCCCTGATCGAAGCCATCTTATTAGCCTATATATACTTTTTCATACACGTTCACAGGTTTCCGACCGTCAGTAAGGATGCGCCAGGAACAGACAACGAATGGCCACTGTCATGTGTAATGCACCGAAACCACAGCTCCCTATCCACATCCAAGCCCCACTGACCTTACAATGGTTTACCCCAGACGCTTCACATGCCCTGGGTTTAACTTGCCCTGGTTCAGTTCACTGACATGTCGTCGACCCGTGTATACCACGTAATTCCAGTTGACTATATCCTGTGCATGCTTTCCACTCTCCTGCATGTTCAGGACCCGATCACTCAAAATCATTATCTAAAACTGCCATGTCAAATTTGGTCTCCCGGTTCGCCTTGTTCCCTCCTCTTCTTGCACATGTATCCTCTTTGTCGACCTCTCCTCACTCATCCTCTCCATACGTCCATACCATTTCAATACACCCTCTTCTGCTCTCTCAACCACACTCTTTTCATTACCGCACACCTCTCTTACCCTTTCATTACTTACTCGATCAAACCACCTCACACCCCACAATGTCTTCAAACATTTCATTACCAACACATCCACCCTCCTCCACACATCCTCATCCAGAGCCCATGCCTCGCAACCACCTGCCTGACCAATTCGGTGGAGGACGGTCTTAAAAGTCCTTTTGGTATGGTCGCTGTAGCAGCCCTCCTGGCACATATCCTCGATTCACTCGTGAGTGCTGGTAACTCGTGTCTAGTTGGGAAGGTGCACCTTTAAGAACAACCCCAAGGAGAAGATAAGAAACAGATATGTTTTTCCTCTCTCTCTCTCTCTCTCTCTCTCTCTCTCTCTCTCTCTCTCTCTCTCTCTCTCTCTCTATTGAACATCAGAATAAACAATGACTCAACGTTGTCAAAGGCCAAGACGTTCAAGTACATTTGAGTCACGGTTTGATAAATGCTCTAATGATATCAATTATCACAGAATAATCGTATTTTTTTTTCTTTAAAGAATGACAATGATATGGACGTATTTCAACCTATTATATTTTCTTTATAGATTAGAGGTTGAAATGTCTCCGTTTCCAGGGGATTTGACGTCTGGAGTTACGTCAGAATGTGTCTTTCATTCTTCGTTTTTCTGTCTAATTTCCACGTCAGTATATTCAACGTTTTCCTGTCGGCTGCTGTGCGTGAGGAGTGGTAGTGGGTCAAGGAGGAACCTTCTATTTCACTTTTATGTCTCCATTTATACAGCTTAGAAATGTGGGATGATATTACACCTCTCCAGCAGATAATCTCATGATCCATCAGGTCTTCTGTTATCTGACCTTACCACGTACTGTCCTCCAGCAGATAACCTCGACATGGACAATCAGGTCTGTTATCTGTCCTTCACATATACTGTCCTCCAACAGATAACTTCATCATAGACCATCAGGTCTTCTGTTATCTGTCCTTTCCACGTACGGCCCTCCAACAAATAACCTCATCATAGACCATCAGGTCTTCTGTTATCTGTCCTTTCCACGTACTGTCCTTCAGCAGATAACCTCGTCACAGACCATAAGGTCTTCTGTTATCTGTCCTTTCCACGTACTGTCATCCAACAGATAACCTCATCATAGACCATCAGGTCTTCTGTTATCTGTCCTTTCCACGTACGGCCCTCCAACAAATAACCTCATCATAGACCATCAGGTCTTCTGTTATCTGTCCTTTCCACGTACTGTCCTCCAGCAAATAACCTCGTCACAGACCATCAGGTCTTCTGTTATCTGTCCTTTCCACGTACTGTCCTCCACCAGATAACTTCGTCATAGACCATCAGGTCTTCTGTTATCTGTCCTTTCCACGTACTGTCCTTCAGCAGATAACCTCGTCACAGACCATCAGGTCTTCTGTTATCTGTCCTTTCCACATACTGTCCTCCAGCAAATAACTTCGTCACAGACCATCAGGTCTTCTGTTATCTGTCCTTCACATATACTGTCCTCCACCAGATAACTTCGTCATAGACCATCAGGTCTTCTGTTATACCGTCCTCATCATCACGTCCGCCTAACATTCCCACCACCACCTCTCTCTCTCCCACACCAGAACCCACGGGCCGCCACCACCTTAACCCCCGCTGCGCCTCACCTCCCCCCGCCCACTAGCCGGCTAGTGGGCGGGGTTCAGGCCAGAGGTCACCCCCACCTGACCTCAACTCGCCAGGGAGGGCTAAATATAACCTTGGATCATGGCTTCTGACTGCCAGGTGGCTGTAGGCAGGCAAGCAAGCTGACGGAGGTGGGGGGTTGCGAGGGAGGGGTTGGGGTTAAGAGGGAGGGGCTCGGACTGGAGAGGGGAAGGGTTGGGGAAAGGAGGAATCAGGTGCCAGTCTTATGCCACAGTCTCTCGCCCGTCGACTGAAGTTATGGGCGGGAGGGTTAATTCCGGGGAAGTTATTTTTGGGCCGAGGTTAATTCTGGAGAGGTTAATAAGAAGTAGTGGTTCTATTTATGGCGCGTGGAGTTAGGGGGAGGAGGGGGGTTTGTCAAGGTGGGGACGGAAGGGGAGGGTAGTGCTATGGTATAGAATTAGGTTGGGGGGGGGGCAATTAGGGGATTTAATGCTGCCACGAACTGACTGACAGACCAAGTTACATTTCTCGAGGTTGGCCTTCGTCGTGGAGGCAATGAGGTTAGGAGTAACGAGAGGTTAATGCAACAAGAGTCGTGTGTCTGGGAACTTCGACATAGCATAGGCTGGAACAACCTCGTTGGAGGTGGACGTCTAGACAAACTAAATACAGAAATGTCATTTTACTTGTGTCTGTAATCAGTGAAACGAGTCGGTGGATATTGGTCGTGTGTTTTATCATGATTATCAATTATAATCATTTGTATTTTCATTAATCATTACTATTACTAGTTATCATTATTATCTTTATTATTTCTCCCCTACCCCTGGGGATAGGGGAGAAAGAATACTTCCCACGCATTCCTCACGTGTCGTAGAAGGCGACTAAAGGGGACGGGAGCGGGGGGGCTAGAAACCCTCCCCTCCTTGTATTTTAACTTTCTAAAAGGGGAAACAGAAGAAGGAGTCACGCGGGGAGTGCTCATCCTCCTCGAAGGCTTAGATTGGGGTGTCTAGATGTGTGTGGATGTAACCAAGATGAGAAAAAAGGAGAGATAGGTAGTATGTTTGAGGAAAGGAACCTGGATGTTTTGGCTCTGAGTGAAACGAAGCTCAAGGGTAAAGGGGAAGAGTGGTTTGAGAATGTCTTGTTGGGAGTAAAGTCAGGGGTTAGTGAGAGGACAAAAGCAAGGGAAGGAGTAGCACTACTCCTGAAACAGGAGTGGTGGGAGTATGTGATAGAGTGTAAGAGAGTAAACTCTAGATTGATATGGGTAAAACTGAAAGTTGATGGAGAGAGATGGGTGATCATTGGTGCATATGCACTTGGGCATGAGAAGAAAGATCATGAGAGGCAAGTGTTTTGGGAGCAGCTGAATGAGTGTGTTAGTGGTTTTGATGCACGAGACCGGGTTATAGTGATGGGTGATTTGAATGCAAAGGTGAGTAATGTGGTAGTTGAGGGAATAATTGGTATACATAGGGGTGTTCAGTGTTGTAAATGGAAATGGTGAAGAGCTTGTAGATTTATGTGCTGAAAAAGGACTGGTGATTGGAAATTCCTGGTTTAAAAAGAGATATATACATAAGTATACGTATGTAAGTAGGAGAGATGGCCAGAGAGCGTTATTGGATTACGTGTTAATTGATAGGCGCGCGAAAAGTGACTTTTGGATGTTAATGTGCGAAGAGGTGCAACTGGAGGGATGTCTAATCATTATCTTGTGGAGGCGAATGTGTAGATTTGTAGAGGTTTTCAGAAAAGAAGAGAGAATGTTGGGGTGAAGAGAGTGATGAGAGTAAGTGAGCTTGGGAAGGAGACTTGAGTGAGGAAGTACCAGGAGAGACTGAGTACAGAATGGAAAAAGGTGAGAACAAAGGAGGTAAGGGGGGTGGGGGAGGAATGGAATGTATTGAGGGAAGCAGTGATGACTTGCGCAAAAGATGCTTGTGGCACGAGAAGCGTGGGAGGTGGGCAGATTAGAAAGGGTAGTGAGTGCTGGGACGAAGAAGTAAGATTATCAGTGAAAGAGAAGAGAGAGCATTTGGACGATTTTTGCAGGGGAAAAAATGCAAATGACTGGGAGATGTATAAAAGAAAGAGACAGGAGGTCAAGAGAAAGGTGCAAGAGGTGAAAAAGAGGGCAAATGAGAGTTGGGGTGAGAGAGTATCATTAAATTTGAGGGAGAATAAAAAGATGTTTTGGAAGGAGGTAAATAAAGTGCGTAAGACAAGGGAACAAATGGGAACTTCAGTGAAGGGGGCTAATGGGGAGGTGATAAGTAGTGGTGATGTGAGGAGATGGAGTGAGTATTTTGAAGGTTTGTTGAATGTGTTTGATGATAGAGTGGTAGATATAGGGTGTTTTGGTCGAGGTGGTGTACAAAGTGAGAGGGTTAAGGGAAAATGATTTGGTAAACAGAGAAGAGGTAGTAAAAGCTTTGCGGAAGATGAAAGCCGGCAAGGCAGCGGCTTTGGATGGCATTGCAGTGGAATTTATTAAAAAAGGGGGTGACTGTATTGTTGACTGGTTGGTAAGGTTATTTAATGTATGTATGATTCATGGTGAGGTGCCTGAGGATTGGCGGAATGCTTGCATAGTGCCATTGTACAAAGGCAAAGTGGACAAAGGTGAGCGCTCAAATTAAAGTTTGTTGAGTATTCTTGGGAAATTATATGGGAGGGTATTGATTGAGAGGGTGAAGGCATGTACAGAGCATCAGATTGGAGAAGAGCAGTGTGGTTTCAGAAGTGGTAGAGGATGTGTGGATCAGGTGTTTGCTTTGAACAATGTATGCGAGAAATACTTAAAAAAGCAAATGGATTTGTATGTAGCATTTATGGATCTGGAGAAGGCATATGATAGAGTTGATAGAGATGCTCTGTAGAAGGTATTAAGAATATATGGTGTGGGAGGCAAGTTGTTAGAAGCAGTGAAAAGTTTTTATCGAGGATGTAAGGCATGTGTACGTGTAGGAAGAGAGGAAAGTGATTAGTTCTCAGTGAATGTAGGTTTGCGGCAGGGGTGTGTGATGTCTCCATGGTTGTTTAATTTGTTTATGGATGGGATTGTTAGGGAGGTGAATGCAAGAGTTTTGGAAAGAGGGGCAAGTATGCAGTCTGTTGTGGATGAGAGAGCTTGGGAAGTGAGTCAGTTGTTGTTCGCTGATGATACAGCGCTGGTGGCTGATTCATACGACAAACTGCAGAAGCTGGTGACTGAGTTTGGTAAAGTGTGTGAAAGAAGAAAGTTTAGAGTAAATGTGAATAAGAGCAAGGTTATTAGGTACAGTAGGGTTGAGGGGTTGAGGGTCAAGTCAATTGGGAGGTAAGTTTGAATGGAGAAAAACTGGAGGAAGTGAAGTGTTTTAGATATCTGGGAGTGGATCTGGCAGGGGATGGAACCATGGAAGCGGAAGTGAATCATAGGGTGGGGGAGGGGGGCGAAAATTCTAGGAGCCTTGAAGAATGTGTGGAAGACGAGAACATTATCTCGGAAAGCAAAAATGGTTATGTTTGAAGGAATATTGGTTCCAACAATGTTGTATGATTGCGAGGCGTGGGCTATGGATAGAGTTGTGCGCAGGAGGGTGGATGTGCTGGAAATGAGATTTTTGAGGACAATATGTGGTGTGAGGTGGTTTGATCGAGTAAGTAATGTAAGGGTAAGAGAGATGTGTGGCAATAAATAGAGAGTGGTTGAGAGAGCAGGAGAGAGTGTTTTGAAATGGTTTGGTCACATGGAGAGAATGAGCGAGGAAAGATTGACCAAGAGGATATATGTGTCAGAGGTGGAGGGAACGAGGAGAAGTGGGAGACCCAATTGGAGGTGGAAAGATGGAGTGAAAAAGATTTTGAGTGATCGGAGCCTAAACATGCAGGAGGGTGAAAGGCGTACAAGGAATAGAGTGAATTGGAACGATGTGGTATACCGGAGTCGACGTGCTGTCAATGGATTGAAGCAGGGCATGTGAAGCGTCTGGGGTAAACCATGAAATGTTGTGTGGGGCCTGGATGTGGAAAGGGAGCTGTGGTTTCGGTGCATTATTACATGACAGCTAGAGACTTAGTGTGAACGAATGGGGCCTTTGTTGTCTTCCTAGCGCTACCTCACGCACATGAGGGGGGAGGGGGTTGTTATTTCATGTGTGGCAGGGTGGCGATGGGAATGAATAAAGGCAGACAGTATGAATTATGTACATGTGTATATATGTATATGTCTGTGTATGTATATATATGTATACGTTGAGATGTATAGGTATGTATATTTGCGTGTGTGGACGTGTGTGTATATACATGTGTATGTGGGTGGGTTGGGCCATTCTTTCGTCTGTTTCCTTGCCCTACCTCGCTAACGCGGGAGACAGCGACAAAGCAAAATAAAAATAAAAAAAAACTTTTATATTAAATATAATCAACAGTAAAACGTACTTTAGTGAATTTACTTTATAGGTTTATCATACTCTGACCTGGGTTTTGTATAAGACCACGTCAGAGAGGGTGGGTAAACCCTCCTTTGTGTTACATCGGTTTTGTATAAGACCACATCAGGGAGGGTGGGTAAACCCTCCTCTGTGTTACATCGGTTTTGTATAAGACCACATCAGGGAGGGTGGGTAAACCCTCCTCTGTGTCAACTGGAAGGCTGTTACTTCCAGATGGACTCCTCTACAAGACCCTCTGGTGAGGGAGGGACAACCCTCACCTTGTTTTCATACCACACCATCTCCACCCTTCCCAATGCACTCTTCTCTCCCTAGCCTTACCCTCCCCTACTGCTCTTACTCTCCCTCCTCCACCGCCTCCTACTCACACGCTAATCTCCAGCCACAACACTTGCGGTCGAGCTGCCCCCTACACACACACACACACTCACACAAGAAAACATAACTTTTCGCTCGTCTGTTTCTTCGGCAGGAGGAGGAGGAGGCGGAGGAGGGAGGATGAGGGGGGAGGAGGAGGGCGGCGCCGGCTGGAGGCCTCCACCACGACCCATGCCAGAGGACCCTCCCATGCCCAGCTACTCCGCCAGACTTTTTTCTTCCCCTACACTTTTTTTCTTCTTATTTTGGCCAAAATTGAATAAAAGCTGGAATAAAAAAAAGTATATAGAAGTAATTATATATTTTTTCTTTAGCGTACGTGTATGTCAATACGAGCGCCCACTCTGGCGGGTTTTTCTTTCAAATCCTTGAAAATTTTAGGCTTCGATGCTGCAGACGCACAAGACAAACACGCTGAGCAAGGAGGAGGAGGAGGAAAAGACGATGACGAAGGAGGAGGAGGAGGAGGAGGAAGGCTCTGATGAAAGCGGAAGAGGTAAGAGACAGAGACGCAAGCAACTTACATTGAAAATCGAGGCTTTGAGATCCACCTCAAAAATTTTTCTTATTCCTTCCAAACATATCGTTATCAGCGAAAACGGATGGCAGGAGGGGGACAAAAAAGGGGGCAAAAAGGTTCGGAATATTCAATGATCATTTCCTCTCTCTCTCTCTCTCTCTCTCTCTCTCTCTCACTTTAGCGAAGTTCAGCACTTGAGACTTGACGTGTATCATCCAGCGATCGGGTCGACCCAACACGACTACTGTCATGTGTGTTGCGACGACCACTGGGGCCACTTCAACACTAGTTATGCCTGGGTGTTGCGGAGAAAAAAAAAATTAGGCCGCTTCAACCCTAGTGTTGCGTGGGCGACACCTAAAGAGCGTCAACAACAACTGGTCTCTGTGTTGCGACGGGTGCGATGTAGTGTGGCATAGCTGTTGCGACACTTAGGATGGTTCGGTTTTAGTGTTGTGTGGGTGTTGCCACAACCAGGAGGGTCCAACACAAGTGTTGTGTCGTCGGTGTGGCAACAATCAGAACACTTCAACACCAACTGTTACAACGTGTTGCCACAGCCAGGACGGTCCAAGTGTTGCGTGTCGACAGAATCTTAATGTGTTGCACGGGTGTGGTTAGGGTGGAAGTGGGGCTGATGCACAGTGTGTGTTGGGGAGAGAGAGAGAGAGAGAGAGAGAGAGAGAGAGAGAGAGAGAGAGAGAGTGTGACTTGGGTCGTCACTGGAGAGACAGGTGGTGTCCAGACCCAGTCAGAGCACAGCTGGTGTGGGGTCAGAGAGCCAGCTAGCCAGCCAGCTGGGCCTCGCCGAACATGAGCGAGAGAGTTACGTGACGGGTGGCGAGTCCATTTCATATGTAAAGTCATTTTCATCATCCGGGTTAATATTACCAGCAGGTGGCGACGCTGCTAGAGGAAAACACACACAACCCTTCCGGTAATTAGTGTAATTACTCTAATTGCTTTAAGAATGACCAAGGCTTGAACGTACCTGGATATGATAATATATATAATTCAGTCAATGACATGAACATTAAGAGATTAAGAAACTGTAAATCCACATGGATTACGAGGAGATTAGCATCCAGTAACTGACGTCTTGTATATTAGTGACAATTACAATTATTCTTAATGGATCTAGTGCTTAATTAAGGTAATGGAGGGTGGGTTGGGGAGGGGGGGGTCGGGGCTAGACGCAGTAGAGCACAGGTAATTTACGACGATTAATTTATCAATAATTACTCGGTGATGATAAGCGAAATTTACTCCTTGTAAAGATAACCTCGTTTAAGTTATAAAAGTCACTGTGTTATCTTAATGGTTATCGTCAGGCGCCTTCGTGTTATCTTAACTGTCATCATAAAGTGTTTAGATTGATGTTATTTCTATCGTGATAATCTTAAAAGGCTACAGATATATATTTGGTAACTGCACAAAGCAGGTGATCATTTGAAAACTAATCGATTAATCAAGACAGTCTTGGTTGATCAGACGATTATTGTGAGACGGCGCCCTTGTGGCTCATACCCGAGGGTGTGACCTGGACACGACATGCACGGGTGACGTAGTGACCTGGACACGACATGCACGGGTGACGTACCGAGCCATCCTGGGGTGCGGGGGAGGAGTGGGGGTGGTTCTTGCTTGCCCGGAGCCTCGCTCACAACCACAGTAGATGAACAACCTACGGCCAAAAGCTAGCAACTCCTGCTACAGTTGCAACCTCGACATAAAGCAGATCTTTGCAGACTCTCAACGTAGGCTTCAGCTGCCACGGCGGCGTCGCTGCCAATCCTCACTACGGCAGTGAGGAGATGTGCCAGCATGACGGGGTGTCCAGGTGATCACACACACTCTTGTGGTCGAGTTTCTGACCATCATGAGGAGCGAGTGACCAGCTCCTGAACCATCCATACTTCGTCCAACCCGGAGGGCGATCAGAGGGGGTCACGCCCTATGCACAGGAAGGCTGGGTGTGTGGGAGGAACTTGACTTCAAGGACATTAAGTGTTAAGAGCAATGAGGCGGAGGAGAGGAAAGGTGGCTGAAGGAGAGGGTAAATGGAAAGGTGAATGGAGTGAGGGAGGAGCGCTCCAGCAGACTACACCTCAGTGAAACCTCAGGTGTCCTACGGCCTATTCACAGCCAGGAGGCTTATCGTCCCTCGGTGGCTGCTCAAGAACCTGCTGTCTGCTGTTCACCACCTCCTCCTCCTCCTGACGGCGGTGACGTTGGAGATGGTGGTGTTCCTCCTCCTTCTGGCCATGCTCTTCCATCAGCCGCTCCTCAGTAGACCCCAGCATACTGATGGAGTCGAGGCAGAAGTGATGGATTGGTACACCTAACCCGAGATCGCACCCGAAAAAACTCCTGACGGCGACGATGCAGGTGAAGCAACGCGCCGCCCCTCCTGGAAAGTGTTCAAGATGTACCTGAAGGATGGCACACCGGTTTTCTTTTTCTTCTTCTGAGGTCCTCCTCCAGCATCTCGACCGCCACTGAGTCTTCATCTTGAACTCTCTGACCATCCTTGATGATCCAACGTGCCAGAGCCAGCTGAAGGCCCTCCTAGTCATTCTCCTGACCAGCCGAACACTGCACCAGGTAAGGGGGAGGTGGAGGAGTCACCTGTCCAATCTAATTACGCTCATTAATGATGCAAAGGTCGAAGTGTGAGGCAAGAGATCTGTGACGCCAGGTTCCAAAGAGAAGTCTTCGACGGGGAAGAATCGAATTCTTCTTTTCTTTTTTTCTCCAAAGTCGTTCATCTCATCACTTATCGAAATATTTCGTCTCTTTTTCCAGACATATTGAGAGTACATCACTACTAGTCTGATGTTTAAGGACAGAGGACAATGGCGAAGATTAGCTTTACCCCCAAACACCTTTCGTATCACTATCTCGAATATCTTCAAGGAATATCAGTAAATGAACGCTTTGATATAATGATAATTTTCGTTTGGATACTATATATATATATATATATATATATATATATATATATATATATATATATATATATTGAAGGAAGAACTAGATAGAGTTAACACGAGATAAAAACCTGCATTTGTTACAAAACCTTCTCGTCTGAGGCACACAAGTTCATGTTGTACCTACATGACGTACTACTGAAATGAGAGTTACCCCTCAACCTCGATCTAATATACAATATACTTCTTTTTAGCCTCTGAAGCGAATGCAATGTGTATATATGTGTGTGTGTGTGTGTGTGTGTGTGTGTGTGTGTGTGTGTGTGTGTGCGCGCGTGCGCGTGCGAGAGGGAATTAAAACATTAAGTAATCTAGACGATACTTAAATGTATTTCCAGATCGCGTTTGAAACCCCAATTATAAAAGAAGCCAAGAGAGACAGACAGGTCATATATCGCCAGAAGTTATCGTTCAGAAACCGCGGAGCAACGAGTAAGGCGACATTCCACACACACACACACACACACACACACACACCAGCAATGCAGACGTGTCTTCAATCACTCGTCAACTCCCTTGGCGATCAAGACCTATTCTCGAGCCAGTATGTGTCCTTTTTCTATGATTTTCTTCCATTTATTCCGCTCCTGGCTCGCCATAGTGGATCGTCCACCAACCACCCATGGTCGCCTTACTCTTCCTCACCGTGCTTGCTCAAACCCCAGACTGGCATGAACCCCCAGAGTCTGGAGTGATCAAAGCCTCCAGAGACTGGAGTGAACAAAGCCCCCAGAGTCTGGAGTGAACAAAGCCCCCAGAGTCCGGAGTGAACAAAGCCCCCAGAGTCTGGAGTGAACAAAGCCCCCAGAGTCTGGAGTGAACAAAGCCCCCAGAGTCTGGAGTGAACAAAGCCCCCAGAGTCTGGAGTAAACAAACCCCCCGAGCCTGGAGTGTGTGTGTGTGTGTGTGTGTGTGTGTGTGTGTATGTGTGTGTGCCTGAGCAGTGTACAGACCAGCAGCAGTGTACATATCATGAACAGTCCAGTGTACATACCTGGAACAGTGTATATATATCAAGCGCAGTGTACATTCCAGCAACCCTGTACACGCCAGGAGCAGTCTAGTGTACATACCTGCAACAGTGAAGATAGAATGAACACGACGGTACGATCCTTGAGCACGACGGTACGATCCTTGAACACGACGTTGCGACCCTTGAGCACGACGGTACAATCCTTGAGCACGACGGTACGATCATTGAACACGACGGTACGATCCTTGAGCACGACGTTGCGACCCTTGAGCACGACGGTACAATCCTTGAGCAGGGCGGTTACGACTCTTGAGCACGACGGTACGACCCTTGAGCAAGACGGTACGATCATTGAACACGACGGTACGATCCTTGAGCACGACGTTGCGACCCTTGAGCACGACGGTACAATCCTTGAGCACGACGGTACGATCATTGAACACGACGGTACGATCCTTGAGCACGACGGTATGACCCTTGAGCACGACGGTACGATCCTTGAGCACGACGGTACGATCCTTGAGCACGACGGTACGATCCTTGAACACGACGGTACGACCCTTGAACACGACGGTACGATCCTTGAGCACGACGGTACGACCCTTAAACACGACGGTACGATCCTTGAGCACGACGGTACGATCCTTGAGCACGACGGTACGATCCTTGAGCACGACGGTACGATCCTTGAGCACGACGGTACGATCCTTGAGCACGACGGTACGATCCTTGAGCACGACGTTGCGACCCTTGAGCATGACGGAACGACCCTTGAGCAGGACGGTACGAACCAAAGGTGTAATGTAGCGGCCCTGGAGTAACAGGGTACGAATCTTGAAGTTACTCATAATGGTCAGTTCAAGCATCAGGTCGCACTGTTCGTACTCAAGGGTCGTAACATCTTGGTCAAGTCTCCTACCGTCGAACTCAAGGGTCGTAATGTCGTGGTCAAGTCTCGTACCGTCGAACTCAAGGGTCGTAACATCTTTGTTAAGTCTCCTACCGTCGAACTCAAGGGTCGTAACATCTTTGTTAAGTCTCCTACCGTCGAACTCAAGGGTCGTAACATCTTTGTTAAGTCTCCTACCGTCGAACTCAAGGGTCGTAACATCTTTGTTAAGTCTCCTACCGTCGAACTCAAGGGTCGTAAGGTCGTGGTTAGGTCTCGTACCGTCGAACTCAAGGGTCGTAACGTCGTGATTAGGTCTCGTACCGTCGAACTCAAGGGTCGTAAGGTCGTGGTTAGGTCTCGTACCGTCGAACTCAAGGGTCGTAACGTCGTGATTAGGTCTCGTACCGTCGAACTCAAGGGTCGTAAGGTCGTGGTTAGGTCTCGTACCGTCGTGCTCAATCTTTTCACAGATCATTTGCTCGTCTCTCTTCTTCTATTCCTCCTCCTCCTCCTCCTCCTTCTTCGGTCGCCTCTTGTAGTCTCTATACCTCTCAAATACTGACAGCTGGCTGGGGATACACCATCTGTATCTTTCCCACAACACATTGCAAAGTTCCCTTCGCTTCTTCGCAACTTTTAGAGTCGCCACATCTTCAACTCCCCTGTCCTCCTGCTGCTGCTTCCCCCCGAGATCAAACGTCCCTGTGTTCCTACGTCTTCTTCGCAAATCTGAGAGAACTAACTTCCTAGACGCCATGGTTCCTGAACCCCAGCCAGTCTAATGTGACCATAGGAATCACCGTGTTGTGGTCAACTCCCTCGAATCTCATGTGGTTTCCACCCTCAGTCAGGTCTAGCCTCACCTCTTCTGACGACCCGCCATAGATTTAGACTCCAGCATCATATGATCACTTTTGCAGCCGGTGTATCACGTATTATATTCACAACTTCCTTTGCCCTGTGTGTGTGTACGTGAATGTAAGGTCAAGTAATGATGGAGTCTACGCTCCTCAGTGACATACGAAGTAAAAGAACTTGTCCTTATACACTTAAAAGAACTTTCGGTTTCCATGGCTGTTCCTTCTGCATGAGAATCCATGTCACCTTACGACTGAAATCCTTTAGTGTCAGTACTTTACTATCGCTTGGGAAATCTAATGCTTTATGCACCATCCTGATTATTCATTTATCATCATCACTGGAGATTCGATCCTGTTCGTTAACATTCTCTGTTGGGTTAATCGTCACCACAACCACTATGCACACCTTCCCTACACTCACTCTTTTCCATCATGTGTTGTTTGAATGGGCCATCTACCGGCATTTCCATATACTTAAAGCTACCCTTTAAACTTAAAGGTGTCTTAAAGCTATCTCAAAGTTAAAGCTGTCTTAAGCCTACAGTTATCTCAAATTTAAAGATGTCTTAAACCTACAGCTATCTCAAATTCAAAGATGTCTTAAACCTATAGCTATCTCAAATTTAAAGCTGGCTTAAACTTAGAGCTGTCTCAAACTTAAAGTTGTCTTAAACTTAAAACTATCTCATACTTAAAACTATCACATACTTCAAGCTATCTCAAACTTAAAGCTATCTTAAACTTGAAACTATCTCAAACTTAAAATTGTCTCTTTATCTAAATGGGTCCCTCCTCATCCTCCTCGTCTGTGTGTATGCATACATGTACATACGCATGTTTATGTACTATACACATTAACATAAAGATGACAGGACATTTATATACCAGAGCAACATAGAGTTTTTAACCTGAACCAGAGCAATTAACCAACTCTGGGCCAAACGCAAGCATTAATCAAGACATATTGCAAGAGACGAGATCACTTTCCTCCCTCCCTATTGGCCACCGTATGAAGAAAATATATATTGAAACATTCACCTTACTTTCTCTCTCGAGAGAGAGAGAGGATAAAGATCGATGATGAATATAAAAAAACGTCAGTACTCAATGCAAGAGGATAAGTATAGGGTAACGGGTTGCGAAACAAATGCCGTCTCCCGCAAAGGTATTGGATTCCTGGACGCAGCGGAAGCTGGGGCTGGATCCCCCCTTCTGAATAAGTTATGAGCCCACGCTGGGCCATCGACTACACACACACACACACACACACACACACAGGCGGTTATCGCGATGCAACGCGGTAAACAAAGGGGCGAAGACCAAGGGGGGGACACAGATGACCATGCCCCTGTTTCCTTTCTTCGCTGTGGCAGAGAACACACTCGAGTCCTGCCGATCAGGGACGAATGACGAAGAAGTGTGTCAGGTTCTACAGAATGACAACGAAAGATGAGGACTTCGTGCAAGGGAATGTTTTCCCCTTTTTGATGCACGTCGGTACGTCTCATGAGCATTTCGGTACGACCCTGTAGCACGTCGGTACGAGTTTTGAGCACGACGGCACGACACTTGGGTCATATGACTTGGCACACTGACCTAAAACCCTTTAAGAGTCAGGTCAAAGGCCAAGCCATCATCATACATAAGGGTCGTTCTTAAGGTGTCGTACCATCGTGCTCAAGGGCCGTACCATCGTGCTCATGGTGTCGTACCGTCGCGTTCAAGGGCCGTACCATAGTGCTCAGGGTGTCGTACCCTCGTGTTCAAGGGTGGCATCATCGCGCTCAAGGGTTGCACAGTTGTGATCAAGGGGTCGTGCTCTCGTGCTCAAGGGTCGTACCGTCGTGCTCAAGGGCCGTACCGTCGTGTTTAAGGGTCGTACCCTCGTGTTTAAGGGTCGTACCCTCGTGCTCAAGGGCCGCACCCTCGTGCTCAAGGGGTCGTACCCTCGTGCTCAAGGGGTCGTACCCTCGTGCTCAAGGGGTCGCACCATCGTACCCAAGGGGTCGTACCATCGTGCTCAAAGGATCGTACCATCGTGCTCAAAGGATCGTACCATCGTGCTCAAGGGGTCGTACCATCGTGCTCAAGGGCCGCACCATTGTGCTCAAGGGGTCGTACCCTCGTGCTCAAGGGGTCGCACCATCGTGCTCAAGGGGTCGTACCATCGTACCCAAGGGGTCGTACCATCGTGCTCAAGGGGTCGTACCGTCGTACTCAAACTGCCAATCATTCACCCGTACCTAGAAATGACCCGATGCTGGTAAGAATTGGCCAACGAATGATTCAAACGCTTTGTATTTCTCTTCTGTGTGACTTTTCCCCCACCTCACCAACAGCAAGGGCCAGTACTGGGCCCAGACAAAGGAGTTACGTGCGTCACACAAAGGGTTACGTGCGTCACACAAAGGGTTACGTGCGTCACATACACACATACAAAGAGGAGAAGGTATCACCTTTATGACCCATGAATGAGGCGTAGATTGACGGGGGGAAGGCCTCATGTCTCCCTGGGTTGATCCACCAGACTGGTGGTGGGAGAAGCAACTGGTCAATACTGACTGAGAGTGACTGGTTCATATGGACTGTAAGGTGGTGGTGATGAGCCACGACTGACTGGTGGGGAAGTCGACTGTACGCTCCTGACTGTAGGGCAGTCGGTGGCCTAGCCTCACTGACCTTGGCTACGCCAACCCTCCCCCAGCAATACATCCTACAGCAATACACCACAACTACTGTATTTTCATTTCATGAACCTCAACTTCAGAGACACTCGACTCTTCATCTACCGAGGTGGGTCAATCTTCTGTGGGTCACTGTGAGTGGGTCGATCTTCTGTGGGTCACTGTGAGTGGGTCAATCTTCTGTGGGTCACTGTGAGTGGGTCGATCTTCTGTGGGTCACTGTGAGTGGGTCAATCTTCTGTGGGTCACTGTGAGTGGGTCGATCTTCTGTGGGTCACTGTGAGTGGGTCAATCTTCTGTGGGTCACTGTGAGTGGGTCAATCTTCTGTGGGTCACTGTGAGTGGGTCGATCTTCTGTGGGTCACTGTGAGTGGGTCAATCTTCTGTGGGTCACTGTGAGTGGGTCGATCTTCTGTGGGTCACTGTGAGTGGGTCAATCTTCTGTGGGTCACTGTGAGTGGGTCGATCTTCTGTGGGTCACTGTGAGTGGGTCGATCTTCTGTGGGTCACTGTGAATGGGTCGACCTTCTGTGGGTCACTGTGAGTGGGTCGATCTTCTGTGGGTCACTGTGAGTGGGTCGATCTTCTGTGGGTCACTGTGAGTGGGTCGATCTTCTGTGGGTCACTGTGAGTGGGTCGATCTTCTGTGGGTCACTGTGAGTGGGTCGATCTTCTGTGGGTCACTGCGAGTGGGTCGACCTTCTGTGGGTCACTGTGAATGGGTCGACCTTCTGTGGGACACTGTGAGTGGGTCAATCTTCTGTGGGTCACTGTGAGTGGGTCGATCTTCTGTGGGTCACTGTGAGTGGGTCAATCTTCTGTGGGTCACTGTGAATGGGTCGATCTTCTGTGGGTCACTGTGAGAGGGTCGACCTTCTGTGGGTCACTGTGAGTGGGTCGACCTTCTGTGGGTCACTGTGAGTGGGTCAATCTTTTGTGGGTCACTGTGAGTGGGTCAATCTTCTGTGGGTCACTGTGAGTGGGTCAATCGTCTGTGGGTCACTGCGAGTGGGTCGACCTTCTGTGGGTCACTGTGAGTGGGTCGATCTTCTGTGGGTCACTGTGAGTGGGTCAATCGTCTGTGGGTCACTGTGAGTGGGTCAATCGTCTGTGGGTCACTGTGAGTGGGTCTAACGTCTGTGGGTCACTGTGAGTGGGTCAATCGTCTGTGGGTCACTGTGAGTGGGTCAATCGTCTGTGGATCACTGTGAGTGGGTCAATCGTCTGTGGGTCACTGTGAGTGGGTCGATCTTCTGTGGGTCACTGTGAGTGGGTCAATCGTCTGTGGGTCACTGTGAGTGGGGTTCTGTACGTAGGTACTGAACTGTTCAATACATGTATATGTTCGTAGTTGTTACGATTACGATCTTTTTTTTTATGACGACAAAGGGACTCGAATCCTCTTCTTTTGAAGTTAAAGGGACTCGAATCCTCTTATTTTGAACGACAAAGGGATTCTAATCCTCTTCTTTTGAACGACAAAGGGATTCGAATCCTCTTCTTTTGAACGACAAAGGGATTCTAATCCTCTTCTTTTGAACGACAAAGGGATTCGAATCCTCTTCTTTTGACGACAAAGGGATTCGAATCCTCTTCTTTTGAACGACAAAGGGATTCGAATCCTCTTTTTTTTGAACGACAGAGGGATTCGAATCCTCCTCCCTTATTGCATGAGCCCAAGAACACTACCACATTAGGTGTCATTAAGACTTGTAAGGGTCGGAGACAAAGGGGGAGAGAGAGAGAGAGAGAGAGAGAGAGAGAGAGAGAGAGAGAGAGAGAGAGACAGAGAGAGAGAGAGAGAGAGAGAGGAGGAGGAAAGTGGGTAGGTGGTGACGTAACAGGAGAGTCACTACGTGTGGCGTGACGCATCGCGAACGCAGAAAAGATGCAAAAGACGTAAAAATATGACGGACAGACGGCTGGTGGTACATGGGGGACTAACTGCCTTCCTTCCCGTCTGCCTAGACGGGGGTAATTACAGACAGACAGATAGACAGGAGGAAAGACGGGTTGAATGTAGGGCAGGCCAAGCTACGCTTACCAAACCTGGGACCTCGCCATAAACCCCTCCCTCTCTCTCTCTCTCTCTCTCTCTCTCTCTCTCTCTCTCTCTCTCTCCTCTTTCTTTCACTCACTCACTCTCTCTCTCTCTCTCTCTCTCTCTCTCTCTCTCTCTCTCTCTCTCTCTCTCTCCCCTCCTTTTCTCGCGTGTGGAATATTTCTTTTTTCTTTGCCCATACTGCAGTAGGCCCCTCCTGCTCACCACCTCCCCCTCCACACACACACTTCCCCCACCACATCACCGTAATGGAGAGGTGGAAGGGGAGGAGTGGAGGGGCGGGCTTAAAACTTTCGCTTGCCATATCCACACACACACACACACACACACACACACACACACACACAGACCCACACACGCACAAAGATGTACACAGACCCATACACAACAGCAGGCGGACCCCTCACACAGGCGCACGAAAAGCCACACACACACACACACACACACACACAGACCTACATGTGGGTGCACACAGACCAGCACGTGAGTTAGGACACAGCTACACGTACACCAGGTGGTGAACACAGGTACACACACGCACCATCCACCCCTCCACTAACCACCCACCCCTACACTAACCATCCACCCTTCCACTAACCATCCAACCTTCCACTAACCATCCACCCTTCTACTAACCATATTCCCTTCCACTAACCACTCACCCTTCCACTAACAATCATCTTTCCACTAACCATCCACCATTCAACTAACCATCCACCCTTCCACTAACCATCCACCCTTCCACTAACAATCATCTTTCCACTAACCATCCACCCTTCCACTAACCATCCAACCTTCCACTAACCATCCACCCTTCCACTAACCACTCACCCTTCCACTAACCACTCACCCTTCCACTAACCACTCACCCTTCCACTAACCATCCAACCTTCCACTAACCATCCACCCTTCCACTAACAATCATCTTTCCACTAACCATCCAACCTTCCACTAACCATCCACCCTTCCACTAACCACTCACCCTTCCACTAACAATCATCTTTCCACTAACCATCCAACCTTCCACTAACCATCCACCCTTCCACTAACCACTCACCCTTCCACTAACCATCCACCCTTCTACTAACCATATTCCCTTCCACTAACCACTCACCCTTCCACTAACCATCCAACCTTCCACTAACCATCCACCCTTCCACTAACCATCCAACCTTCCACTAACCATCCAACCTTCCACTAACCATCCACCCTTCCACTAACCATCCACCCCTCCACTAACCACCCACCCCTACACTAACCATCCACCCTTCCACTAACCACTCACCCTTCCACTAACCACTCACCCTTCCACTAACCACTCACCCTTCCACTAACAATCATCTTTCCACTAACCATCCAACCTTCCACTAACCATCCACCCTTCCACTAACCATCCACCCTTCCACTAACCACTCACCCTTCCACTAACCATCCACCCTTCCACTAACCACTCACCCTTCCACTAACCACTCACCCTTCCACTAACCATCCACCCTTCTACTAACCATATTCCCTTCCACTAACCACTCACCCTTCCACTAACCATCCACCCTTCCACTAACCACTCACCCTTCCACTAACCATCCACCCTTCCACTAACCATCCAACCTTCCACTAACCATCCACCCCTCCACTAACCACCCACCCCTACACTAACCATCCACCCTTCTACTAACCATCCACCCTTCTACTAACCATATTCCCTTCCACTAACCATCCACCCTTCTACTAACCATATTCCCTTCCACTAACCACTCACCCTTCCACTAACCACTCACCCTTCCACTAACCATCCACCCTTCTACTAACCATATTCCCTTCCACTAACCACTCACCCTTCCACTAACCACTCACCCTTCCACTAACAATCATCTTTCCACTAACCATCCACCCTTCCACTAACCACTCACCCTTCCACTAACCACTCACCCTTCCACTAACCACTCACCCTTCCACTAACCATCCAACCTTCCACTAACCATCCAACCTTCCACTAACCATCCACCCTTCCACTAACCACTCACCCTTCCACTAACCATCCACCCTTCCACTAACCACTCACCCTTCCACTAACCATCCACCCTTCTACTAACCATCCACCCTTCCACTAACCACTCACCCTTCCACTAACCACTCACCCTTCCACTAACCATCCACCCTTCTACTAACCATATTCCCTTCCACTAACCATCCACCCTTCCACTAACAATCATCTTTCCACTAACCATCCACCCTTCTACTAACCATATTCCCTTCCACTAACCACTCACCCTTCCACTAACCACTCACCCTTCCACTAACAATCATCTTTCCACTAACCATCCAACCTTCCACTAACCATCCAACCTTCCACTAACCATCCAACCTTCCACTAACCATCCACCCTTCCACTAACAATCATCTTTCCACTAACCATCCACCCTTCTACTAACCATATTCCCTTCCACTAACCATCCACCCTTCTACTAACCATATTCCCTTCCACTAACCATCCACCCTTCTACTAACCATCCACCCTTCCACTAACAATCATCTTTCCACTAACCATCCACCCTTCTACTAACCATCCACCCTTCTACTAACCATATTCCCTTCCACTAACCATCCACCCTTCTACTAACCATCCACCCTTCTACTAACCATATTCCCTTCCACTAACCACTCACCCTTCCACTAACAATCATCTTTCCACTAACCATCCACCCTTCTACTAACCATATTCCCTTCCACTAACCACTCACCCTTCCACTAACAATCATCTTTCCACTAACCATCCACCCTTCTACTAACCATCCAACCTTCCACTAACCATCCACCCTTCTACTAACCATATTCCCTTCCACTAACCATCCACCCTTCTACTAACCATATTCCCTTCCACTAACCATCCAACCTTCCACTAACCATCCACCCTTCCACTAACAATCATCTTTCCACTAACCATCCACCCTTCTACTAACCATATTCCCTTCCACTAACCACTCACCCTTCCACTAACAATCATCTTTCCACTAACCATCCAACCTTCCACTAACCATCCACCCTTCCACTAACCACTCACCCTTCCACTAACCATCCACCCTTCTACTAACCATATTCCCTTCCACTAACCACTCACCCTTCCACTAACCACTCACCCTTCCACTAACCACTCACCCTTCCACTAACCACTCACCCTTCCACTAACCATCCACCCTTCCACTAACAATCATCTTTCCACTAACCATCCAACCTTCCACTAACCATCCAACCTTCCACTAACCATCCACCCTTCCACTAACAATCATCTTTCCACTAACCATCCACCCTTCCACTAACCACTCACCCTTCCACTAACAATCATCTTTCCACTAACCATCCACCCTTCCACTAACCACTCACCCTTCCACTAACAATCATCTTTCCACTAACCATCCACCCTTCTACTAACCATATTCCCTTCCACTAACCACTCACCCTTCCACTAACAATCATCTTTCCACTAACCATCCACCCTTCTACTAACCATCCACCCTTCCACTAACAATCATCTTTCCACTAACCATCCACCCTTCCACTAACAATCATCTTTCCACTAACCATCCACCCTTCCACTAACCATCCAACCTTCCACTAACCATCCACCCTTCTACTAACCATATTCCCTTCCACTAACCATCCAACCTTCCACTAACCATCCAACCTTCCACTAACCATCCACCCTTCTACTAACCATATTCCCTTCCACTAACCATCCACCCTTCTACTAACCATCCACCCTTCTACTAACCATATTCCCTTCCACTAACCACTCACCCTTCCACTAACCACTCACCCTTCCACTAACCACTCACCCTTCCACTAACCATCCAACCTTCCACTAACCATCCAACCTTCCACTAACCATCCAACCTTCCACTAACCATCCACCCTTCCACTAACCACTCACCCTTCCACTAACCACTCACCCTTCCACTAACAATCATCTTTCCACTAACCATCCAACCTTCCACTAACCATCCAACCTTCCACTAACCATCCACCCTTCCACTAACAATCATCTTTCCACTAACCATCCAACCTTCCACTAACCATCCACCCTTCCACTAACCATCCACCCTTCCACTAACAATCATCTTTCCACTAACCATCCACCCTTCTACTAACCATATTCCCTTCCACTAACCATCCACCCTTCTACTAACCATATTCCCTTCCACTAACCACTCACCCTTCCACTAACCACTCACCCTTCCACTAACCACTCACTGGGCGTGGCACTCAGCCTTGGGCGTGGTCCTCAGCCTTGGGCGTGGTCCTCAGCTCTTCTCTTAGGTGTGGTCTTCAGCTCATGACCTGGGTGTGGTCTTCAGCTCATGACTTGGGTGTGGTCTTCAGCTCTTCCCTTAGGTGTGGTCTTCGGCTCATGACTGCGGTGGTCCGCTGGATGCCTCACTCCCAGAAGGGAACACAATAGTAAGTTGAAGAAACAACCTAACCATCAAATCACCAGCTGATTACTCCAAAGAGAACAACAAACGCCCATTTTCTTTCACCCTTCACCCATTCTCTGTCATAAGAATAACAAACGCCCATTTTCTTTCATCCTTCACCCATTCTCTGTCATAAGAACAACAAACACCCATTTTCTATCATCCTTCACCCATTCTCTGTCATAAGAATAACAAACACCCATTTTCTTTCATCCTTCACCTATTCTCTGTCATAAGAACAACAAACGCCCATTTTCTTTCATCCTTCATCCATTCTCTGTCATAAGAACAAAACGCCCATTTTCTTTCGTCCTTCACCCATTCCATGTCATACGCTTCCGTTTTCCTTCCCTTTTCTCTCCATTTTCTGAGAAATAAAATCACCCTCATCTTCGCCCAGAACAAAGTCATGAGCCAAATATGATCACCTCCCATTAAAAGGCGTCTTTAAGTATTTCAACACCATAGGGAGTTTTCGATCTCATTGGTGAGAGGCTTTTCTATCCCTCAATCTCTATCCCCACCGTCTCTCCTTATCGTCTATATCCTCTCCGTCTATACCCCCAGAGTCTCTGTCTCTCTCTCACCATCGTCTCCCGCCTGAGTTCGAATAAAACTCCCTGTGTTCCCTCCCCGTCGTCCACAAGGAACTTCGACTTCCCATCCACCAGAAGCGGTGGGTTGGTTCCTCGTCGACTCCATCGCATCTCCGAACCCGAAAAAAAAATAAAAAGAAATGTCATTTTCATCTCACAAGCGCTTCGTAAGCAGGAGGGTAAATAAAACCATTCTCTCTCTCTCTCTCTCGCTCCTTTTTTTCCTCTCTCTCTCTCTCTCTCTCTCTCTCTCTCTCTCTCTCTCTCTCTCTTTGCTCTGATGTGTACAAAGAATAAAATCTCTTTAAAGGGACGGATCCTCAACGGCGTTTAGAAATCTTTCTTAAAACTCGCTCTGTGAAAGGGGAAGAGTTCAGCAGAGAGCCAGGTGGGAGGAGGAGACCTTTCTTTTGAGGGAGGTGAGGTTGATGGGGTGGGAGAAGAGCTGGGGGAGGTAAGAGACTAGAGGGAGGGAGTGAGGGAGGGAAGGCTCTGGCTCATCTGTGATTAAGGTGTGAAATATGCATGAGGGCTTCTATCAGACACCTGAGGGAGGGAGGGGGTCTGAAAGAGGGTATAACACAGTCGCTGATGGCATATCTTACCCTTCAGGCGACGGTACGATCTTTGAACACGACGGTATACGACCCTTAAACAAGACGGTGCGACCTTTTAGCACGACGGTGTGACCCTCAAACACAACGGTACGACCCTTAAACACGACGGTGCGACCTTGAACACGACGGTGCGACCTTTTAGCACGATGGTACGACCTTTTAACACGACGGTACGACCTTTAAACACGACGGTACGACCTTGAACAAAACGGCACGACCCTTAAACACGACGGTGCGACCCTTAAACACGACGGTGCGACCTGAAACACAACGGTACGACCTTGAACACGACGGTGCGACCTTTAAACACGACGGTGCGACGCTTAAACACGACGGTGCGACCTTTTAGCACGACGGTACGACCTCTGAACACGACGGTGCGACCCTTGAACACGACGGTGCGACCCTTAAACACGACGGTGCGACCCTTGAACACGACGGTACGACCTTTAGGTGCGTATAATGACAGCTTCGTCTTCGATCTGACCTTTTAAAGGGTCAAAAGGCAAAGGCCGATTAAAGTCATCGCTATTCTAAGCGATCGCTGATCATCGCTATTCTAAGCGATCGTTGATCATCGCTATTCTAAGCGATCGTTGATGGTTCGCTGTGGAATGGAGGAGACTGATGATGATCACACAGCGGACGTCGATGCATATCCCCGTATCTATCCACTGGAAGACGATGATATATTGATGTCAACTTGATGGCCCCTGGCAGTGGCGTGGGTCACCAAGCAAGGATGGCGAGTTAGCCGTGGCGAGTTCGACTACACGGACACCACCTCGAAGTGTGGCGAGGTAGGGCGTCGTTCAAGGTAGCTCACTGTATCCCGCGGTGTTCCGAGGGTGTGGTGGTCGTTGTGGCAGTGTAGCAGGAGCGACAACCACCCCATCCATCCAGGAGCCACGACCACAAGTCACTGTGGCGTCGACTTGCTATTACTTCGATGTGTGTTGGTGGCGCTTGCCAAGCCCTTAGTGTATGTGGGAACAAGTTATCGGGTTATGTATGGAACTGCGCCTCGAGATCAGAGGGAGACACCTGTAAGAGATTTGACCACGACACATCGACAGTATAAACCCCCTTGCGTGCGACGGTACGACCCATGAACACGAAGACACGACCCTCGAGTAAGACGGCACAAGCCTTGAACAAGACGGCACGACCTTTGAGCATGACGGTATGAACTCTCTGAAGACGGTAGGACGATGGTCCGGTGTTTGGCCCGAGGGGAGGAGAGACACCGTATGTCAAGGTGGCTACGGTTGAGAGAGAGAGAGAGAGAGAGAGAGAGAGAGAGAGAGAGAGAGAGAGAGAGAGAACTATACCTCATAGGCTTACGATGTTTAACTATTTTCTCCGACTTTCCTTGACGCATCACGTGAGGGCGTTGCGACTGTGCGAGGCTGTGTGAAGATCTGAACGGTGTGTTCGTGTGGCCATGTACATACCTCAAGGAGGCCTTCCATGTATGGCTTCAGCGAGTCCTCCTCCTGCCATAAAGTTACAGACAGATCGTGAAGCACAATTCTACAGAAGTGTATTGTATCTTGAGTGCCTTATGTACATCTTAAGTGCACTTAAGTGCGGGAGAATGAGTTTCTTGAGGCGTTGCGGCTTTTGGGAGATTATGTTGTCAAGACAAGCAAGGCAAGGCGAGGCGAGGCGAGGCGAAGCAAGATGAGGCGAGGCCAGGCGAGGCGAAGCAAGATGAGGCGAGGCGAGGCACTCAACTTTCTGAAGAAACATTTTGCTGCCAAGTAAGAAGTTCCCAGAGGAGGCGGGGGAGGAGGAGGGGAAACCAACATAGCTCCAGCCCAGCAATCTAAGTCAGCCACAAGATTTTAGCCAAAAACCTCCAGTCGAAGACTCCTCGCCATAATTAGTCGAAGACCTCCAGTCGAAGACCCTAGCCACAAGGTTTTAGCAGAAGACCTAAAGTCGCAGACTCCCTGCCACAATTCGCCGAAGACCCCAGTCACAAGATCTTAGCTGAGGACCTCCCAAGCCTAGGCTTTGAACCCGAAAGCCTTAGGACAAGACCTCCAGCCCAAGACCCTAGGCGAAGAATCCCAACCGAAGACCCTAACCCATAAGCCCAAACCCAGTAGCCCATCCTAAGACCTCCCCAGCCAAAGATACCCATCTAAAGACCTCACCTGAAGACCCCATTGCAAAATCCCTTCGCCAGAGACCCTAACCCAACACCCCCAGAATAAGACCCCGAACCCAAACCCACCAGAACCCTACCTCAGCTCTGGCAAAATGCGTCGGAGGATAAGCCCAAAGGGAGAGCTTAGTCGGAGTTAAGCTTAACAGGATGTAAACTTGGGAGAGTAAAAAGTTAGCAGACGACTTAGCAGACATCAGCTCTGGGCGGAAAGGCCAGGAGGGGAGGGAACATCTCCGTCCAAGTCTGTCGACAAGTGAGTATTAGCAACGGCCAGATTCCACTCAGACGACCGGCAGAAGGCGAGGGTGAAACGGACGAATATATTCAACAACGGAGACTTCCAACAGATATGATCTCAGTCATGGGCCAAGAGGGAGTGTAGAGATGATGATTAAGCAACGGTGAGGAAGCCAACAGTATAACGGAGGATTCAACAGGACGAGGGCTAACGGCAGAGTGTTCTAAAACAAAAGGATCATCTCCAAACGGAGAGATCAAACAACAGTGAACTCTGCAGACGAAACCATCAACAGAAAAGTTACCTTAATATCCGCCTAGTTCGCCAATCCACAGTGGCCAGGCTTCACCAGAGGCAAAGCTTGGTACAGTACAGGATCTGGCTGGATGACCGAAACGTGCTGGGTTGTGCAGTTCATTCTGACATCCTACGGCCAGTTTGATTTATACATATTTTTTTTCATACATATTCGCCATTTCCCGCGTCAGCGAGGTAGCGTTAAGAACAGAGGATTGAGCCCAAGAGGGAATATCCTCATTTGGCCTCCTTCTCTGTTTCGTCTTTTGGAAAAGTTAAAAAAGAAAAAATCGGGAGGGGAGGATTTTCAGCACTCCCGCTCCCTCTCGTTTTAGTCGCCTTCTACGACACGCAGGGAATACGTGGGAAGTATTCTTTCTCCCCTATCCCCAGGGATGTATAAACTCCTATATACGCACATATACATACATGGTGGAAAGGATCACAATTTTGCGCGTGATCAAGGATCATAGGAATATACATACATACATATATACATATTCATACTTGCTTGCCTTCATCCATTCCTGACGTTACCCCGCCCACAAGGGGCGTCAGTGTGGCGGTAACAATGGGTGTACGGGGAAAACATGGGTGACAAATAAAGCCAATTAATTATTTCCACACTAACGTGTCACCTGTTGCCCGCCAGACCTCCCTACTGTGGACATGGTTAACATTATGCTTGGCTTTGCCTGTCTGGCTGGCTATGTCTCCCTCCGTCTGGTGTCTGTTAACATGTCTGTCAGTCTGTCTAATGTGTTGATTTGTCTATTGTCTGTCAATTTGTCTAGAGTCTGTCAGTCTGTCTAATGTCTGTCAGTCTGTCTAGTGACTGAGAGTCTGTCTGTCTAGTGACTGAGAGTCTGTCTGTCTAGTGACTGACTGTCTGTCTAGTGAATGACAGTCTGTCTAGTGAATGACTGTCTGTCTAGTGTCTGATAGTCTGTCTGTCTAGTGAATGACTGTCTGTCTAGTGACTGAGAGTCTGTCTGTCTAGTGACTGAGAGTCTGTCTGTCTAGTGAATGACTGTCTGTCTAGTGAATGACTGTCTGTCTAGTGAATGACAGTCTGTCTAGTGAATGACTGACTGTCTGTCTAGTGAATGACTGTCTGTCTAGTGTCTGATAGTCTGTCTGTCTAGTGAATGACTGTCTGTCTAGTGACTGAGAGTCTGTCTGTCTAGTGACTGAGAGTCTGTCTGTCTAGTGACTGAGAGTCTGTCTGTCTAGTGAATGACTGTCTGTCTAGTGACTGAGAGTCTGTCTGTCTAGTGAATGACTGTCTGTCTAGTGACTGAGAGTCTGTCTGTCTAGTGACTGAGAGTCTGTCTGTCTAGTGACTGAGAGTCTGTCTGTCTAGTGAATGACTGTCTGTCTAGTGAATGACTGTCTGTCTAGTGAATGACTGTCTGTCTAGTGAATGACAGTCTGTCTAGTGAATGACTGTCTGTCTAGTGAATGACTGTCTGTCTAGTGACTGAGAGTCTGTCTGTCTAGTGAATGACTGTCTGTCTAGTGAATGACTGTCTGTCTAGTGAATGACTGTCTGTCTAGTGAATGACTGTCTGTCTAGTGAATGACTGTCTGTCTAGTGAATGACTGTCTGTCTAGTGAATGACTGTCTGTCTAGTGACTGAGAGTCTGTCTGTCTAGTGAATGACTGTCTGTCTAGTGAATGACTGTCTGTCTAGTGAATGACTGTCTGTCTAGTGAATGACTGTCTGTCTAGTGAATGACTGTCTGTCTAGTGAATGACTGTCTGTCTAGTGAATGACTGTCTGTCTAGTGAATGACTGTCTGTCTAGTGAATGACTGTCTGTCTAGTGAATGACTGTCTGTCTAGTGACTGAGAGTCTGTCTGTCTAGTGACTGAGAGTCTGTCTGTCTAGTGACTGAGAGTCTGTCTGTCTAGTGAATGACTGTCTGTCTAGTGACTGAGAGTCTGTCTGTCTAGTGAATGACTGTCTGTCTAGTGAATGACTGTCTGTCTAGTGAATGACTGTCTGTCTAGTGAATGACTGTCTGTCTAGTGAATGACTGTCTGTCTAGTGACTGAGAGTCTGTCTGTCTAGTGAATGACTGTCTGTCTAGTGAATGACTGTCTGTCTAGTGAATGACTGTCTGTCTAGTGAATGACTGTCTGTCTAGTGACTGAGAGTCTGTCTGTCTAGTGAATGACTGTCTGTCTAGTGAATGACTGTCTGTCTAGTGAATGACTGTCTGTCTAGTGAATGACTGTCTGTCTAGTGAATGACTGTCTGTCTAGTGACTGAGAGTCTGTCTGTCTAGTGAATGACTGTCTGTCTAGTGAATGACTGTCTGTCTAGTGAATGACTGTCTGTCTAGTGACTGAGAGTCTGTCTGTCTAGTGAATGACTGTCTGTCTAGTGAATGACTGTCTGTCTAGTGAATGACTGTCTGTCTAGTGAATGACTGTCTGTCTAGTGAATGACTGTCTGTCTAGTGACTGAGAGTCTGTCTGTCTAGTGAATGACTGTCTGTCTAGTGACTGAGAGTCTGTCTGTCTAGTGACTGAGAGTCTGTCTGTCTAGTGAATGACTGTCTGTCTAGTGACTGAGAGTCTGTCTGTCTAGTGAATGACTGTCTGTCTAGTGACTGAGAGTCTGTCTGTCTAGTGAATGACTGTCTGTCTAGTGACTGAGAGTCTGTCTGTCTAGTGACTGAGAGTCTGTCTGTCTAGTGACTGAGAGTCTGTCTGTCTAGTGAATGACTGTCTGTCTAGTGACTGAGAGTCTGTCTGTCTAGTGACTGAGAGTCTGTCTGTCTAGTGAATGACTGTCTGTCTAGTGAATGACTGTCTGTCTAGTGACTGAGAGTCTGTCTGTCTAGTGACTGAGAGTCTGTCTGTCTAGTGAATGACTGTCTGTCTAGTGACTGAGAGTCTGTCTGTCTAGTGACTGAGAGTCTGTCTGTCTAGTGAATGACTGTCTGTCTAGTGAATGACTGTCTGTCTAGTGAATGACTGTCTGTCTAGTGACTGAGAGTCTGTCTGTCTAGTGACTGAGAGTCTGTCTGTCTAGTGACTGAGAGTCTGTCTGTCTAGTGACTGAGAGTCTGTCTGTCTAGTGAATGACTGTCTGTCTAGTGAATGACTGTCTGTCTAGTGAATGACTGTCTGTCTAGTGAATGACTGTCTGTCTAGTGAATGACTGTCTGTCTAGTGACTGAGAGTCTGTCTGTCTAGTGAATGACTGTCTGTCTAGTGACTGAGAGTCTGTCTGTCTAGTGAATGACTGTCTGTCTAGTGAATGACTGTCTGTCTAGTGAATGACTGTCTGTCTAGTGAATGACTGTCTGTCTAGTGAATGACTGTCTGTCTAGTGACTGAGAGTCTGTCTGTCTAGTGAATGACTGTCTGTCTAGTGAATGACTGTCTGTCTAGTGAATGACTGTCTGTCTAGTGACTGAGAGTCTGTCTGTCTAGTGAATGACTGTCTGTCTAGTGAATGACTGTCTGTCTAGTGAATGACTGTCTGTCTAGTGAATGACTGTCTGTCTAGTGAATGACTGTCTGTCTAGTGAATGACTGTCTGTCTAGTGAATGAGAGTCTGTCTGTCTAGTGAATGACTGTCTGTCTAGTGAATGACTGTCTGTCTAGTGAATGACTGTCTGTCTAGTGAATGACTGTCTGTCTAGTGAATGACTGTCTGTCTAGTGAATGACTGTCTGTCTAGTGACTGACTGTCTGTCTAGTGAATGACTGTCTGTCTAGTGAATGACTGTCTGTCTAGTGAATGACTGTCTGTCTAGTGACTGAGAGTCTGTCTGTCTAGTGAATGACTGTCTGTCTAGTGAATGACTGTCTGTCTAGTGACTGAGAGTCTGTCTGTCTAGTGAATGACTGTCTGTCTAGTGAATGACTGTCTGTCTAGTGAATGACTGTCTGTCTAGTGACTGAGAGTCTGTCTGTCTAGTGAATGACTGTCTGTCTAGTGAATGACTGTCTGTCTAGTGAATGACTGTCTGTCTAGTGAATGACTGTCTGTCTAGTGAATGACTGTCTGTCTAGTGAATGACTGTCTGTCTAGTGAATGACTGTCTGTCTAGTGACTGAGAGTCTGTCTGTCTAGTGAATGACTGTCTGTCTAGTGAATGACTGTCTGTCTAGTGAATGACTGTCTGTCTAGTGACTGAGAGTCTGTCTGTCTAGTGAATGACTGTCTGTCTAGTGAATGACTGTCTGTCTAGTGACTGAGAGTCTGTCTGTCTAGTGAATGACTGTCTGTCTAGTGAATGACTGTCTGTCTAGTGAATGACTGTCTGTCTAGTGACTGAGAGTCTGTCTGTCTAGTGAATGACTGTCTGTCTAGTGAATGACTGTCTGTCTAGTGACTGAGAGTCTGTCTGTCTAGTGAATGACTGTCTGTCTAGTGACTGAGAGTCTGTCTGTCTAGTGAATGACTGTCTGTCTAGTGAATGACTGTCTGTCTAGTGAATGACTGTCTGTCTAGTGAATGACTGTCTGTCTAGTGAATGACTGTCTGTCTAGTGAATGACTGTCTGTCTAGTGACTGAGAGTCTGTCTGTCTAGTGAATGACTGTCTGTCTAGTGAATGACTGTCTGTCTAGTGAATGACTGTCTGTCTAGTGACTGAGAGTCTGTCTGTCTAGTGAATGACTGTCTGTCTAGTGACTGAGAGTCTGTCTGTCTAGTGAATGACTGTCTGTCTAGTGAATGACTGTCTGTCTAGTGAATGACTGTCTGTCTAGTGAATGACTGTCTGTCTAGTGAATGACTGTCTGTCTAGTGAATGACTGTCTGTCTAGTGACTGAGAGTCTGTCTGTCTAGTGAATGACTGTCTGTCTAGTGAATGACTGTCTGTCTAGTGAATGACTGTCTGTCTAGTGACTGAGAGTCTGTCTGTCTAGTGACTGAGAGTCTGTCTGTCTAGTGACTGAGAGTCTGTCTGTCTAGTGAATGACTGTCTGTCTAGTGACTGAGAGTCTGTCTGTCTAGTGAATGACTGTCTGTCTAGTGAATGACTGTCTGTCTAGTGAATGACTGTCTGTCTAGTGACTGAGAGTCTGTCTGTCTAGTGAATGACTGTCTGTCTAGTGAATGACTGTCTGTCTAGTGAATGACTGTCTGTCTAGTGAATGACTGTCTGTCTAGTGAATGACTGTCTGTCTAGTGAATGACTGTCTGTCTAGTGAATGACTGTCTGTCTAGTGAATGACTGTCTGTCTAGTGAATGACTGTCTGTCTAGTGAATGACTGTCTGTCTAGTGAATGACTGTCTGTCTAGTGAATGACTGTCTGTCTAGTGACTGAGAGTCTGTCTGTCTAGTGAATGACTGTCTGTCTAGTGAATGACTGTCTGTCTAGTGAATGACTGTCTGTCTAGTGAATGACTGTCTGTCTAGTGACTGAGAGTCTGTCTGTCTAGTGAATGACTGTCTGTCTAGTGAATGACTGTCTGTCTAGTGAATGACTGTCTGTCTAGTGAATGACTGTCTGTCTAGTGAATGACTGTCTGTCTAGTGACTGAGAGTCTGTCTGTCTAGTGACTGAGAGTCTGTCTGTCTAGTGAATGACTGTCTGTCTAGTGAATGACTGTCTGTCTAGTGAATGACTGTCTGTCTAGTGAATGACTGTCTGTCTAGTGAATGACTGTCTGTCTAGTGACTGAGAGTCTGTCTGTCTAGTGAATGACTGTCTGTCTAGTGAATGACTGTCTGTCTAGTGACTGAGAGTCTGTCTGTCTAGTGACTGAGAGTCTGTCTGTCTAGTGACTGAGAGTCTGTCTGTCTAGTGACTGAGAGTCTGTCTGTCTAGTGAATGACTGTCTGTCTAGTGAATGACTGTCTGTCTAGTGAATGACTGTCTGTCTAGTGACTGAGAGTCTGTCTGTCTAGTGAATGACTGTCTGTCTAGTGAATGACTGTCTGTCTAGTGAATGACTGTCTGTCTAGTGACTGAGAGTCTGTCTGTCTAGTGAATGACTGTCTGTCTAGTGAATGACTGTCTGTCTAGTGACTGAGAGTCTGTCTGTCTAGTGAATGACTGTCTGTCTAGTGACTGAGAGTCTCATATCAACTGTGGGTTTCTCTCGGAGGGTTTTTGGTGCGCTAATACAGGATGGAAGGAAAGGTGTGTCCGGCGTGCCATTTCTACCAGTGGAGTCAAGTGGGGAGATGGATTCTTTGGGTACGACGGTACGACCCTTCAACATAATAGTACGACCCTTAACCACGACGGTGCGACCCTTCAACATGATAGTACGACCTTTAACCACGTCGGTACGACCCTTCAACATGATACTACGACCCTTAACCACGTCGGTGCGACCCTTCAACATGATAGTAAAACCCTTAACCACCTCGGTACGACCCTTCAACATGATAGTACGACCCTTAACCACGTCGGTACGACCCTTCAACACGATAGTACGACCCTTAACCACGTCGGTACGACCCTTCAACATGATAGTACGACCCTTAACCACAACGGTATGACCCTTCAACATGATAGTGCGATCCTTAACCACGTCAGAACGACCCTTCAACACGATAGTACGACCCTTAAGCACGTCGGTACGACCCTTCAACACGATAGTACGACCCTTAACCACAACGACACGACCCTTAAACGCGACAGAACGACCCCTTAAACACTGGCTGAACGAATGAGCAAGAAGGCACGACCCATGAACACGACAATACGACCCTAAGACACGATGGTCCAAGGCTTTTCAAACATCACGCCACAGACCCAGGTCTTCCTCGACACCCACGGGTCGTTCTGGTCCTGCTCAGGAAGTCGTACCGTCGTGTCTGAGAGTCGTCAGGTGTCGCGACCAAACGAGTTTTTTTTTTTTTTCATGCTTGGGGGTATCTTACAGGGCCAGTGAGTCAGCCCAGTACCCGTGGTGGCTGAGAGAGAGAGAGAGAGAGAGAGAGAGAGAGAGAGAGAGAGAGAGAGAGAGAGAGAGAGACGGGAGAGTGGGTGGTGGAGAGGTTGCGCTAGGAGGGGTGGGTGGGTGGTGGGTGGGTGAGTGGGTTAGCGGGCCAAATCAATCACATAATTATTCTCATCAGAAAAAAAAATTACCCTTAAAAATCATGACGAATCCACGCCCTAATCCACGCCCTAATCCACGCCCTAATCATTAAGGCATTAACCTAATCTTAATGTCTGGTAATCCAGTCAGGCTGGCTTAGCACTTTCTGCAACGCCTCGGGGGTAATCAAATCCAAGAACACCGAAATAAGAAAATCACGTCTTCTACGAGGCAAACGAGGCCTTATTAACCTCCCTCAACACAAAAGAAATGTTGAAGTGGGGGTAATTCTGTGTGGGTTTTTCCACTTGAGTTAATGAAAGAAAAAAAGGGGGACGAATAGCGTCACACACACACACACGAATGTGCGTCACGACTTGACGAAAATGACTTTACTTTCAAAGTCCTCTCTCATTTGCATACATCAGTTTTGCCTACGGAGTTAGCTTAGTCCCCAGGCACTCCACAGTGGGTGGAAGTGACTCTGTCCACTGGACACATCAACCATCAAACTGGGGATGAAATGTTCGCAGTGTCATTCGTCTTACGGTTTCTGGTTTGGTTTTTTTTTATCAAGTGGCAGACGGGTGCTTTGTCATGGTCCAGTGGGAGAAGGCTGGAGTTCCATTTGATGATGAGAAGGACACACCTTTCCACCAGTGGTGTGGTGGGAGACATACGTTACCCAGTGGTGTGGGGAAGATATACGTTTTCTAGTGGTGTGGCGGAAGACGTACGTTCCCCAGTGGTGTGGTGGGAGACATACGTTCCCCAGTGGTGTGGTGTAAGATATACGTTCGCCAGTGGTGTGGAGGAAGACATACGTTCCCCAGTGGTGTGGTGTAAGATATACGTTCCCCAGTGGTGTGGCGGAAGACGTACGTTCCTCAGTGGTGTGGCGGAAGACGTACGTTCCCCAGTGGTGTGGCGGAAGACATACGTTCCTCAGTGGTGTGATGGCTGCGCACACAGTCAGTACAGTGTGTGTGTGTGTGTGACGACCGTGACGGTGGCAACACTGACAACAGTGCTGGTGGTGTCCGCCGATGTTGGCAACTATGACAACGAGGGTCAGGCCTGCACGAGAACGTCTGATGGTCGTCATTGCAATTAGTGACGTCAGCGATGGTTAACAGTCACCACGGTCACGTCTAACTGTGGTTGGTTGAGGCGATAACTGGAATGCTGGTGCTAATGACTGTTAATAACTGGATGGAGATCTTGGAACCATCCTCCAGTCTAGTTACCCCTAGTGACTGTGGCAATGGAGCTACTGACTGGAAGTAACTGTAGGAAACCCCTGGAAGCCCTTACAGTCCAATTGCCCTTCTGACTGTGGCACTGGAGCTATTGACTGGAAGTCACTGGAGGAAGCCCCTGGAAGCTCCTACAGTCTCACTGGAGGAAGAACCTGGAAGCTCCTACAGTCTAACTACCTCAAGACTGTGAGGGTGGAGCTACTCACTGACTGGACTTCACTGGAGGAAAATCCTGGAATCCTCTCCAGTCTTTTTACCCCGACGACTGGATCATAACTGGAGGCAAATCCTGGAACTCCTTCCAGTGTTGATTCATAACTGGAGGCAACTCCTGGAACTCCTTCCAGTGTTGATTCATAACTGGGGGCAAATCCTGGAACTCCTTCCAGTGTTGATTCATAACTGGAGGCAAATCCTGGAACTCCTTCCAGTGTTGATTCATAACTGGAGGCAAATCCTGGAAAGTCTTCCAGTGTTAATACCCTTACTGGCTCACGACGCAAGAGCAGCTGTCTGGAAGTAACTGGAGTTAATCCCTGGAACTTCTTCAGTCTAATGACACCCTCCTCCCCCACCACACTCCCCTCTGACTGTGAACGCTGTCGCTTGTATATACTGGCAGTCCATGGTCTAATTCACACACACACACACACACACACACACACAGGCACCACACGATTCCAGCACAATTACTCGATACTAAATTACTTTTTACCCATCCGCTCCCGTCCAATTATGGGCCTGACCAGCAGGACAGTAATGGTTGCGGTGTCAGACATCCAGCACGAAGAGACCAGCAACAATGTCATTTCCAGAACACATCAACCAGTTCCAGGAGGGGTCGGCGGGCGGCGGCGGCATACCTGCTGTGTTCCAGAGGGTTCATCAAAAGAATTGGGGTGGGGAGAATGGGGAGGAGGAGGCGGGGAGAAAAGGTAATTGATCTTGGTACCGACCTCTCCCGCGGCTTCTACAAGCTCCCCAAAAAGTAATTAAAATGACGTTAAACCGATGTGACGGTTCTCAAGCAAGATATTACGAGACGCAGCTTTTTATCATTCTATTTTTACAAGGTGTTGTTATTGGGTGTGTTGTGAGGCCGAACGAGGGAGTCGCCTGGGGAGTGTTGCGAGGGCGGGTTAAGTTTTTGTCGCCGGGTGTGTTGTGAGGGTGTCTTAGGGTGTCACTGTGTTGTGAGGGCGTCTTAGAGTGTCGCATTGTGTTGTGAGGGCGTCTTAGGGTGTCGCATTGTGTTGTGAGGGCGTCTTAGAGTGTCGCATTGTGTTGTGAGGGTGTCTTAGGATGTCGCATTGTGTTGCGAGGGCTTCTTAGGGTGTCGCATTGTGTTGTGAGGGCGTCTTAGGGTGTCGCATTGTGTTGTGAGGGCGTCTTAGGATGTCGCATTGTGTTGCGAGGGCTTCTTAGGGTGTCGCATTGTGTTGCGAGGGCTTCTTAGGGTGTCGCATTGTGTTGTGAGGGTGTCTTAGGGTGTCGCATTGTGTTCTGAGGGTGTCTTAGGGTGTCGCATTGTGTTGTGAGGGCGTCTTAGGGTGTCGCATTGTGTTGTGCGGGTGTCTTAGGGTGTCACTGTGTTGTGAGGGTGTCTTAGGGTGTCGCATTGTGTTGTGAGGGCGTCTTAGGGTGTCACTGTGTTGTGAGGGTATCTTAGGGTGTCGCATTGTGTTGTGAGGGCGTCTTAGGGTGTCGCATTGTGTTGTGAGGGTGTCTTAGGGTGTCGCATTGTGTTGTGAGGGTGTCTTAGGGTGTCGCATTGTGCTGTGAGGGTGTCTTAGGGTGTCACTGTGTTGTGAGGGTGTCTTAGGGTGTCGCATTGTGTTGTGAGGGTGTCTTAGGGTGTCGCATTGTGTTGTGAGGGTGTCTTAGGGTGTCGCATTGTGTTGTGAGGGCGTCTTAGGGTGTCACTGTGTTGTGAGGGTGTCTTAGGGTGTCGCATTGTGTTGCGAGGGCGTCTTAGGGTGTCGCATTGTGTTGTGAGGGCGTCTTAGGGTGTCGCATTGTGTTGTGAGGGCGTCTTAGGGTGTCACTGTGTTGTGAGGGTGTCTTAGGGTGTCGCATTGTGTTGCGAGGGCGTCTTAGGGTGTCGCATTGTGTTGTGAGGGCGTCTTAGGGTGTCGCATTGTGTTGTGAGGACGTCTTCGGGTGTCACAGTGTGTTGTGAGGACGTCTTCGGGTGTCACAGTGTGTTGTGAGGACGTCTTAGGGTGTCGCAGTGTGTTGTGAGGGCGTCTTAGGGTGTCGCATTGTGTTGTGAGGACGTCTTAGGGTGTCACAGTGTGTTGTGAGGGCGTCTTCGGGTGTCACAGTGTGTTGTGAGGACGTCTTAGGGTGTCGCATTGTGTTGTGAGGGCGTCTTAGGGTGTCGCATTGTGTTGTGAGGGCGTCTTAGGGCGTCCTCTGGCACTTGTTGTTTGGATGTTATATCATTTTTCAATGGCTGAAAGAATTTATCAAAAAAATACAAAGGAAATTACTTTGAATTCCTTAAATGTTTGCAGATCCGACTTTAGAAAGTGGAAAGGTCATCGGGAAAGGGAAAGCAGAGGGAAAGAGTTATCATAATGGTCTATCCTCGTGTGGCCTGACGCCACACAAAAACTATGGGAATGTGAAGCAAGTTGCGTGACTCTGAGCCAGTTCTTAGGGGCTGGTAGACACGAAGACAGCTCACAAGGAATGAAATAATACCTACAGAGCATGAATGGTGGAAGGGAGAATACAATGAACAGAAAGGGAATGACTACCAGAGAAGTGGAAGAGGAAGTTACCAGAGAAGTGGAAGTTACCAGAGAAGTGGAAGAGGAAGTTACCAAAGAGGTGGAAGACGGAGTTATCAGAGAAGAGGAAGTTTCCAGAGAAGTGGAAGAGGAAGGAACGAAGTACCTTTAAGATGCGAAATACCTGCTCAGGGGAAAATCACATTAGGACGAATTTGCAATGCTGAATACATAGGGTGCCCATCATAAAGTGGCGAATCATATAGTTGTGTTTAACATGTTTATGTGTCTGAGGGGTTGAAACGCTGTGTTATGAGTCTTGATAACTGGAAGGTTGTGGGGTTCCAGTATAACTGGAAGGTTGTGGGGTTCCAGTATAACTGGAAGGTTGTGGGGTTCCGTGATAACTGGAAGATTGTGTGGTTCCAGTATAACTGGAAGATTGTGTGGTTCCAGTATAACTGGAAGGTTGTGGGGTTCCAGTATAATTGGAAGGTTGTGGGGTTCCAGTATAATTGGAAGGTTGTAGGGTTCCAGTATAACTGGAAGGTTGTGGGGTTCCAGTATAACTGGAAGGTTGTGGGGTTCCAGTATAACTGGAAGGTTGTGGGGTTCCAGTATAACTGGAAGGTTGTGGGGTTCCAGTATAACTGGAAGGTTGTGGGGTTCCAGTATAACTGGAAGGTTGTGGGGTTCCAGTATAACTGGAAGGTTGTGGGGTTCCAGTATAACTGGAAGGTTGTGGGGTTCCAGTATAACTGGAAGGTTGTGGGGTTCCAGTATAACTGGAAGGTTGTGGGGTTCCAGGGCAGAATATTAGAACCTATGTTTTTGCATCATTGTATTTAACCCGGTTATTGCCGCTCTAATGACATACGATCCATCAGACAACCCCCAAGTAGGCAGAAACAGTGAGGGAGATAGATAGATAGATAGATAGATAGAGAGAGAGAGAGAGAGAGAGAGAGAGAGAGAGAGAGAGAGAGAGAGAGAGAGAGAGAGAGAGAAAGTTAATCGCGTTCGTAATGATCATAGTGATGAGCAATGCGACATCCGACGTTCCAATCAGTTGATCCAGAACGTTACGGTGGTGGTGGTGGTGTGGGAGGGAAAGAATGAAGAACCTTCAACACAGAGAGATCGTCATGAGATGAGCCGAGCCAATCATCCATGTGCACATAAGAGGGATATCACCTCCCCCTCGAGGGGCCCCCTCTGCGTGTGGACGTGGTGGGGAGAGCAACGGCTTCGTGGATGCAACTTTTAAACAGATGGAGGACTGCTCTGTACGTGGCTGCTGGGCGAGGGGGAAACAAATGAAACACTAACGAACTGCTTTAGATGGTAGACTTGGAAATCCTTGAGCCGTCCACCATCTGGAATGGTCGAGTTTCACGAGGCGAGGAGAGAGGAAAAAGAAGGTGGGTTTTGCACCTCACAGTAAGGTCCAAAACACAGCCTTTTATAAGGGAGATGGTGGTAGATATAGGTGGGTGTTTGAGAGCAAGGAGGTTAGCAAGGGTGTGTTGTATCAGTGGGAGTCTGAGAGATCAGGTGGGGATGTTACCAGTGGGTGTTGGCCAGAGAGAATGTGTGTGTTTGGGATTTCCAATGTTGGAGTTGTGGTTAGAGAGAGACGCTGAGAAAGTATCAGGGGTAAAAGTTGTGTTGGTAGTGGTAGGGTGTGTTGTGAGGGTGTGTTTGAGAGTTGTTAGATGTGTGTTGTGAGGGTGTGTCTGGGCGTTTAAGGGGTGTGTTGTGAGGGTAAGTATGGGGTGTTGTTTGGGGTGTGTTAAGAGGGTGTGTCAGGGTGTTGTAAGGTGTGTGTTGTGAGGGTGTATCGGGGCGCTGATGCGTGTTGTTACGGGTATGTTGTGAGGGTGAGTATGGGGGTTGTTTGAGGTAGTGTTGTGAGGGTGTATGGGGCGTTGTTTGGGGTGTGTTGTGAAGATGTATCAGGTTGTTATCTTGGGTGTGTTGTAAGGTGTTAGGGATACTGCTGGTGGTGACTTGTGAGGGGAGGGAAGGTGGTCTTATGGTGTTGTCAGGTTATGAGGTTTTAGAGTGTTGTCAGGGGTCCTTTATGAGGTCTGGGGATCACGTTTGGGGTTGTGGCCTGGAGGTCAGAGTTTGATGGCCTATGAAAGAGTCAAGTCTTGGGAGGTCGGTCTGAAAATGGGGTCTGGGGGTCGTGATGTGAAAGCGTGGTCTGCGGGGCATGGTACGAGGGTGAGGTCAGGGCGAAATTTAGGGTTTACACCTCGAGCTCCACAAGGGTGAGGGTGGAGTGTGAGGGTGTGGTCTGGAAGGTGAGGGGTGGAGTGTGATGGAGTGGTCTGAAAGGTGAGGGGTGGAGTGTGAGGGCGTAGTCTGAAAGGTGAGGGGTGGAGTGTGAGGGTGTAGTCTGAAAGGTGAGGGGTGGAGTGTGAGGATGTGGTCTGGAGGATCTGGAGTGTGAGGATGTGGTCTGGAGGATCTGGAGTGTGAGGATGTGGTCTGGAGGGTGAGGGTGGATTGTGTGGTCTGGAGTGTGAGGATGTGGTCTGGAGTGTGAGGATGTGGTCTGGAGTGTGAGGGTATGGTCTGCTGGGTGAGGGTGGATTGTGTGGTCTGAGGATGGAGTGTGAGGATGTAGTGTGGAGGGTGAGTATGTGGTCTGAGGATGGAGTGTGAGGATGTAGCGTGGAGGGTGAGTATGTGGTCTGGAGGGTGAGGATGTGGTCTGGAGGGTCAGTATGTGGTCTGGAGGGTGAGGATGTGGTCTGGAGGGTGAGGATGTGGTCTGGAGGGTGAGTATGTGGTCTGGAGGGTGAGTATGTGGTCTGGAGGGTGAGTATGTGGTCTGGAGGGTGAGGATATGGTCTGGAGGGTGAGGATATGGTCTGGAGGGTGAGGATATGGTCTGGAGGGTGAGGATATGGTCTGGAGGGTGAGGATGTGGTCTGGAGGGTGAGGATGTGGTCTGGAGGGTGAGGATGTGGTCTGGAGGGTGAGTATGTGGTCTGGAGTGTGAGGATGTGGTCTGGAGGGTGAGGTCTGATGCTGAGGTCCAGAGGGGCTTGGAGGAGTGATGGTGACATACAAGAAAAGAGGCTGTGTTCAGAGGGTAACGTGTGTGGCGAGGTGTGGCTGTGTCGTACCAGTGGATGCCACACAGGATCGCTTAATTTCGACCCTCCATCAGCCAGAAACGTCCCTAGATCCTTCACTTCGTGAACCTTACGATTTTCTCGTGTTCTTCAACGAACGCACGAATGTCTACCCGGCAGCCACTCACCATATGAGTATCGTTGTCATTTTAAACATGAATGTCTCGCTAATATCTGACCTCCTGAGCCAAATATTAAGCAGTCATCAATTTGGAATTCAACAAAAGGGGGGGAGGTCATATCATCTGCAACACAACCAGGGACAGACGAACAATCATATGCGAGATGCAAATGACGACTCTAACCACTCTATCACGTGTAATGAGCAATTATATATCAATTACCACAACTCCCACACGAATACAACGAATAGATTTACCCTCCAACAACACCTCGCTGCATTAGAACGACGACCCTCCCCTCCCACTCTTTCCCTTCCTTCCCTCTCTTTTCCCTTCCCTCCCTCTCTTTTCCCTCCCTCCCTCTCTTTCCCTTCCTTCCCTCTCTCTCTTTCCCTTCCCTCCCTCTCTTCCCCCTCCCCTCCTGGTCTTCCCCTCCCCTCCCACTCTTTCCATTCCCTCCCGCTCTTTCCCCTCCCCTCCTGCTCTTCCCCTCTCCTCCTGCTCTTTCCCTCCCCTCCCGCTCTCCCTCTTCCCTCCCGGTCTTTCCCTCCCCTCCCGCTCTTTCCCTCCCCTCCCGCTCTTTCCATCCCCTCCCGCTCTTTCCATCCCCTCCCGCTCTTTCCCTCCCCTCCTGGTCTTCCCCTCCCCTCCCACTCTTTCCATTCCCTCCCGCCCTTTCCCTTCCCTCCCCTCCCGCTCTTTCCATCCCCTCCCGCCCTTTCCCTTCCCTCCCCTCCCGCTCTTTCCATCCCCTCCCGCCCTTTCCCTTCCATCCCCTCCCGCCCTTTCCCTTCCATCCCCTCCCGCCCTTTCCCTCCCCTCCCGCCCTTTCCCTCCCCTCCCGCCCTTTCCCTCCCTTCCCGCTCTTTTCCCTGATATCCACACCTTCGTTCTTCATACAAGCTTGATAGACGTGTACGTGGGAGAAACCCTAATGATAGTAACTGGCCTTAACTCAGCCATCCTCCCACGTACAGTGGAACCACTAGCCTTAACTCAGCCATCCTCCCACGTACAGTGGAACCACTAGCCTTAACTCAGCCATCCTCCCACGTACAGTGGAACGACTAGCCTTAACTCAGTCACCCTCCCACGTAGAGCAGAATAAACTAGCCATAACTCAGCCATCCTCCCACGTACAGTGGAACCACTAGCCTTAAATCAGCCATCCTCCCACGTACAGTGGAACCACTAGCCTTAAATCAGCCATCCTCCCCCGTACAGTTGAATAAATACCCTTAACTCAGTCACCCTCCCACGTAGAGCAGAATAAACCAGCCATAACTCAGCCATCCCTCCCCTCCCACGTAGAGCGGAAGGGGAGGACAGTGGGAGGGTCTGTCAGTCAGGTGGCAGGTGGGCCAGGCCAGCCCACTGCTCGATAGCTGGAAGGCCAAAGCGCTCTGTTGTGCCGGAACCTCCTGACGTCACGACATATATTGCTTTGTGCTGGCGACTGATGGCTGAGTTAATTTAAGCTTTCATAAAAGCTTTCTGTATTTTATGGCCCCCACCACCACCAGCTTAAGCGTACGTCGAGCGGGACACGAAGATTATAATTGCTGGCGTCCATGGAAAGCATGGCTATATAACGCGCTCGCGCGTACACACACACACACACACACACACACACACACACTGCAGCACTTTCCATGCCGGTCTCCAGACTGGGGGTGTGGGGGTGGGGGGTAAGTGGGTGGGGGGGTGGGGGGGTCAGGGGGTGGGGGGGAGTAGGTGATGAAGGGGTGAAACCTAATTTGAAAGATTAAAAACAAACACAGTAAACTTTTGAATTGGTGGGTGGAGGTTGGTGGGGAAGTGGGGGTGTGGGGGGACGTGGGGGTGTGGGGGAAGTGGGGGTGGGGGTGTGGGGGGAAGTGGGGGTGTGGGGTGAGGGGGGGAAGTGGGGAGGATGGGGGTGTGGGGGGGAAGTGGGGTTGGGGGTGAGGGGGTGAAGTGGGGTTGGGGAGTGTGGGGAGGAAGTGGGAGTGGGGGTGGTGTGGGGGGAAGTGGGGACGTAGGGGTGGGGGGAGTGTGGGGGGAAGTGGGGAGGATGGGGGTGTGGGGAGGAAGTGGGGGTGTGGGGGGTGTGGGGAGGAAGGAGGGAGGGAGGGAAGTAGGGCTAACAATCGTAATACCACACACTGGATGGATATATACAGCTCTCTCTCTCTCTCTCTCTCTCTCTCTCTCTCTCTCTCTCTCTCTCTCTCTCTCCGTCTCTCTCTCGCCCCGTGTCTACATCATCTAGCCTCCCGTGTTCACAGGTCAAATCAACTTTGGTGTGCATGGGCTTCCAGACTGTGGACAACACCCCCACTCCACCACCATCACCACCTCCCCACTCATGCCTGCCCTCTCATTACCCTCTCCTCACAGTGTATCACACAAGTGGGTGTTGCTAGGGTTTAAGACATGACAATCAGGAAGACTATGATGTCTAAGGCAAGACTTAATACGCCCCAGAGACCTCAAGCCACACACACACACACACACACACACACACACACACACGAGTAAGTGAACTGTGGCAAGCGGGATCCGTAGACTTTTTCTCCTCCAGCCCCCTGATCCCCGCGCGCGCGCGCACACACGCTCGCTCAGCGGAGTGACTTGTGGAGGAGGACCCGTTTGCGTCATGGGGAGGAGTTGAGGAGGAGGAGGAGGAGGTCGAAGACATACCTCAAGGAATGTAGAGAATATGCATAGCTGATTAGAATGTGTGCGTGCGTGTGAGAGAGAGAGAGAGAGAGAGAGAGAGAGAGAGAGAGAGAGAGAGAGAGAGAGAGAGAGAGAGAGTTTTTGCCAATATCTAATTCATTTTCCATGATGTATCTGTCCCTCTTCAGTCACCCTGGAGGTAGCGCCTTGCTCACAGGGTCGTACCGTCGCGTTCAAGGGTCGTACCATAGTGTTTCATGGGTCGTACTCCACGCCGTCAAGGGTTCGTAACTCACCGTCACGGGTCGTAACTCACCGTCAAAGGTCGTAACGTGGCGCTTACGAAAATTATACGATAGTATCGCCACACATATTTTCGTTATTCGTCGATCAACGAACAGGAATAGAAAACGTATATATATAGTGGCGAGTGGAGACGCGTGTAGCACAAAAACATAACATTCTTCCATAACACAAGAACATATCGAACAATCTTTATAACGATTTGAATCTTACACTTCTGAAGTAGACTTTCCTTAATGATGTGATGTTTGTTCACTCTTACCACACACACACACACACACACACACACACTGCAGCTGATCATGGAGTACCGTACACATGGCCTTGTATTACCCCCTCCACAAGACCTTCCTCCTACTTCACGAGCCCCAATCACTCATAAAACTCTACGTGAAACTCTCATACAATTTCTCATACCGTGAGGCTCTTTCTTTCTATACATATATGCATACAGTTGAACTACAGCTTTAGCTGTCTCTCTCTCTATGTATATAGTTGAACTACAGCTTTAGCTGTCTCTCTCTATGTATATAGTTGAACTACAGCTTTAGCTGTCTCTTTCTCTATGTATATAGTTGAACTATAGCTTTAGCTGTCTCTCCACATATATGTATACAGTTGAACTATAGCTTTAGCTGTCTCCATATATATGTATACATTTGAATTATAGCTTTAGTTGTCTCTCTCTCTCTCTAGGTATATAGTTGAACTATAGCTTTAGCTGTCTCTCTCAATATACATGTATACAGTTGAACTATAGCTTTACAGTGTAAGAGATGTTCATTCTTGGTATCATCTGCTCGCGGTCAAACCGTCGTGGCCCCCACCGTGCCCCAGCCCCCAGCCCCGCCGTGCCCCAGCCCCCAGCCCCCAGCCCCGCCGTGCCCCAAGCCCCAGTGTCTCATTCGTAGGACGGGATGTGAAAGTAGGATCCTTCAGGCTCACTTATGTCCCTTGCCAGGTCCCCCGGGGAGGGGGGGAATGAGGTCAGTCAGTCGTCATCATCATCCGAAAGAAAACGACACAACACCATGACGCAACGACGCGTCCATCCGGGACGCGCGTCTCACAAGCGGTGTTCACCGTTGGGATCCTGGCCGATTGGAGTGGACACGTTGGGATAGTGAGGAGGACGAGGTGGCTGGGATGGCTAGAGAGAGAGAGAGAGAGAGAGAGAGAGCATCCGCCTCATCCGTCACCTCGAAAGGTGAGAGAGAGAGAGAGAGAGAGAGAGAGAGAGAGAGAGAGAGAGAGAGAGAGAGAGAGAGAGAGAGAGAGAGAGACAGACAGACAGACAGACAGACAGACAGAGAGAGAGAGAGAGAGAGAGAGAGAGAGAGAGAGAGAGAGAGAGACTGACAGAGAAAGAAGCATCCATTTCATTCGTCACCTCGAAAGGGGCGAGGGAGAGAGAGAGAGAGAGAGAGAGAGAGAGAGAGAGAGAGAGAGAGAGAGAGAGAGAGAGAGCCTCCGTCAGCTCGGGAGGACGGGGCCACTCTCAACACCTGGCGTGTTTACCAGCAGCGGAGGAGCACAATACCGCCCTTCCTGACGTCAAAGGAGCGACGAGAGGTCACTGGGAGGGAGGGAGAGAGAGAGAGAGAGAGAGAGAGAGAGAGAGAGAGAGAGAGAGAGAGAGACAGACAGACAGAGAGAAAGAAGCATCCATTTCATTCGTCACCTCGAAAGGGGCGAGAGAGAGAGAGAGAGAGAGAGAGAGAGAGAGAGAGAGAGAGAGAGAGAGAGAGAGAGAGAGAGAGAGAGAGAGATGGGGAGGCAGGTGCTCGGGGGCAAGAGTGAGCCAAGCCACGGCCCCAGATTCCCGGATGCTGTACAGCGGACGACAATGGTTCGAGTTGAGCAACATCCGCTAACGATCCCTCCCTCCCGCTTGCGTAATTTCCAAAAGCTTTTCCCGCTAGAATGAACCAGAGAACTTCATTTTAATGATCGTCAAACTTCCCTCCCTCCCTCCGTCGTCCCTCCTCCTACCCCGTCCTCCCTCCTTACCCCTTCATCCCAGCACCACCTCCCCAGCCCTCCCAGCCGCCTCCCTTCACAATACAATTTTTTATGTCAGGAGTCAAAGGGTGTGTTCCAGTATGTTCCAGTTTGTTCCAGTGTGTTCCAGTACCTTCCATTGTGTTCCAGTACCTTCCATTGTGTTCCAGTACGTTCCATTGTGTTCCAGTACGTTCCATAGTGTTCCAATATCTTCAATTGTGTTCCAGTATCTTCAATTGTGTTCCAGTACGTTCCATTGTGTTCCAGTACGTTCCATAGTGTTCCAGTACGTTCCATTGTGTTCCAGTACGTTCCATTGTGTTCCAGTACCTTCCATTGTGTTCCAGTACCTTCCATTGTGTTCCAGTACCTTCCATTGTGTTCCAGTACGTTCCATAGTGTTCCAGTACGTTCCATTGTGTTCCAGTGCATTTCACTTGTGCTCCAGTGCGTTCCATAGTGTTCCAGTGTGTTTCAGTTTGTTCCAGTCTGCTACAGTGCGTTTCAGTCTGCTCCAGTGCGTTCCAGTCTCCTCCGGTGCGTTCCGGTTTGTTCCAGTGCGTTCCAGTGTTCCAGTGCGTTCCCGTGTTCCAGTGCGTTCCATAGTGTTCCAGTGTGTTTCAGTTTGTTCCAGTGTGTTTCAGTTTGTTCCAGTGCGTTCCAGTCTGGTCCAGTGCGTTCCAGTCTGGTCCAGTGCGCTCCAGTCTGCTCCAGTGCGTTCCGGTTTGTTCCAGTGCGTTCCCGTGTTCCAGTGGGCGGCTGGTAAACCATTCCTCTTGTCATTATCTCGCCTCGTCGAGCATAAAAAGGTCTGTAACGATGATCCATGACTGAGAACCTTCATAATCACAAGCCAGGCCACCGCCTCCTCTGCCCTCTCCCAATCCCAACCAGTATCCCAGCCCACGTCTCCTGCTCTGGACTTTCCAATCTCCCACTTAGTCTCCCAATCCCCATCTCCTGCTCTGGACATCCCAATCACTTAGTCTCCCAATCCCCATCTCCTGCTCTGGACATCCCAATCACAACAGTTTTTTTCCCCACCAAACCCCTCCATCTCCTCTTTCCTTCCCAATCATAACCAGATCCCTAAAACGTCCATCTCCTCCTTCCTTCCCAATCATAACCAGATCCCTAAAACGTCCATCTCATCTGGTCTTCCCAATCCCGACCAATAATCCCCCACCCTCCTGTGGTTATCCCAATCCAGAGCCAGTTCGTCGAACCCCACCTCCGGCCCAGACGACCAAAACTGACCGTGAAGACCCAACCAGTTCAGGGTCAGAAAATGCAAGCCTCTGTGACCCACATCCTCTCTCTCTCTCTCTCTCTCTCTCTCTCTCTCTCTCTCTCTCTCTCTCTCTCTCTCTCTCTCTCTCGTGGAACGGGAGAGGCAGGTGTGGAGAGTCAGCTGTTAGCTCTGGCGTGTCCAATCAGCTGGCTCACTCTCCACGGGAGCGAGAATCGACACCCGGCTTTGCTCCCTCTCTCCCGTACACTACGATCAGTCCCTTGAGCACGTCGGTACGGCCCCTGGGGCAATGAGGGCACGGCCCCTGGGGCAATGAGGGCAGAGCCCCTAGAGCAATGGGGGCACGGGCCCTGGAGCAATGAGGATATTGCCCCTGGAGCAATGAGGGCAGGGCCCCTGGGGCAATGAAGGCAGAGCCCCTGGGGCAATGAGGGCAGAGCCCCTAGAGCAATGGGGGCACGGGCCCTGGAGCAATGAGGGCAGGGGCCCCTAGAGCAATGAGGGCAGGGCCCCCTAGAGCAATGGGGGCAGGGCCCCTGGGGCAATGAGGGCAGGGGCCCCTAGAGCAATGAGGGCAGGGCCCCTGGGGCAATGAGGGCACGGGCCCTGGAGCAATGAGGGCAGGGCCCCTGGAGCAATGAGGGCAGGGGCCCCTGGAGCAATGAGGGCAGGGCCCCTGGGGCAATGAGGGCAGGGGCCCCTAGAGCAATGAGGGCAGGGCCCCTGGGGCAATGAGGGCAGGGGCCCCTAGAGCAATGAGGGCAGGGCCCCTGGAGCAATGAGGGCAGGGCCCCTGGAGCAATGAGGGCAGGGCCCCTAGAGCAATGAGGGCAGGGCCCCTAGAGCAATGAGGGCACGGGCCCTGGAGCAATGAGGGCAGGGGCCCCTAGAGCAATGAGGGCAGGGCCCCTAGAGCAATAAGGGCAGGGCCCCTAGAGCAATGAGGGCAGGGCCCCTGGAGCAATGAGGGCAGGGCCCCCTAGAGCAATGAGGGCAGGGCCCCCTAGAGCAATGAGGGCAGGGCCCCCTAGAGCAATGAGGGCAGGGCCCCCTAGAGCAATGAGGGCAGGGCCCCCTAGAGCAATGAGGGCAGGGCCCCTGGAGCAATGAGGGCACGGCCCCTAGAGCAATGAGGGCAGGGCCCCTAGAGCATTGAGGGCACGGCGCCACTGGTTATGACGACGTGGCCTTCAGGAGGGTCAGGCCAAAAGGCCAGGTCATCATGGCCATACCGTTGTGTTCAACGGGGGTCAGGTCAGAGGACTATGAAGCTCATTGGTACATTACATATGGTAATGGTCACGTGTCCTTCAACAATGTCAATAAATGGCATAAGAACCAAATAGACAAAATAAATAGTTCAATCTATCCTGACGAACTTCACCCCTCCCCGCCCTGAATCCCTCCCACTTCCCAACACCGCCCCTGACGAACCCCACCCCACACACCCCTAAGCCCCCCAACCCATCCCTTTTTTTTTTCTTCCATGTATTTGACAAATAACTCCCGGATTTATGCCTTGCCTGCCAGCCAGCCAACCTACATTCAGCTGGTCTCAATGGTCTTGTTAAGATCATGAGGCACTGTGGTCTTGAAGCCTCCGTCAGACAGTGCTCGGAGGAGGAGGAGGGCAGCTGACACAGACGCTGTGAGGCAGCCACCAAACAGCACCACCACACAGCTTCAGCAGCAGTGCTCCTCCTGTCTTTCGCTCAATGGGCCGAGTGCGCCGCGCCGTGGACGAGAGAGAGAGAGAGAGAGAGAGAGAGAGAGAGAGAGAGAGAGAGAGAGAGAGAGAGAGAGAGGCGCCCGACTAACAAGGGTCGGGCCGAGCATCAGCTGGAGTGCAACGTTCAGTCATATTTATGATATATTTGTGGAGAGCTTGTGGTACGAGGAGGAGGAGGATGGTGGAGGGGGGTCGAACGAGGAGGGCTGACGTGGTGGTGACGGCATCGGCGGCAGCCAGCGCCCAACCCCCCCTGGCCACGGGGAATTGGGCCGTCTGCCCTAGGGGCGGAGGGTCACTTATAGCCTGGAGGAACGAAATGTTAATGAGCGTGTGTAAAGGGCTTGATGTATGTCAGTTGCGGTTTGCCTGCCCTCACCCCACGGCCACCTCACCTCCTGCCACTCCTCTTCCCCCTCACTCCCTGCCTCCAGACCTCCCCAAGCCTACCGCTCCCCCTCGACGGGCTTATGTTCGAGGCTGGAGGAGGACCTCTCCTCCTCCACCCAACCATCTACATCCCTCCTCACTCTCCTGTCTCTCTGTGGCATCAACACTGCAGCCCGTAACGCGCCCACGGGGGCAAGTCCACCCACAGATCTCTCGCCCATGAAACCCCTCGTTCCCCTAATCTACCCACAGTCCCCCTCCAGCCCATCTATTGTCCACCAACCCGCCCACGATCCTCCGCCCACCCAACCAACCGTCCCCTAACCCGCCCACGGTCCTCTAGCTCCCCAGCCTACGGTCTGCAACCCCGCCTACGGTCCATCAACCCACCCATAAGCTCCCTGCCAACCCACGGCCCCATCCAGCTACTCCCTACCCACCCAGGGGTGCCCCTCAACCCACGACGTAGCCCCACAACTGCCGGCCATTTATCTTATTGTTTTGATGTAGATAAAGTTTTGCGCGGGGCCGGACCCGCCTTTGTTTCGGCCATAATAATGACGGGTTTGTGAGAGCCAAAGAAAGCAGCGACACACAAGCTCATCACGACAAACCCACTGATAAATAACTTCCCTTTCAAAAAAAAAAAGAAAACGAGCTTCCTACACCACGCCCACATCGATGACGTGTTTTTTTTTTTCCTTGGATGCCGCATATCCATTTGGCTGGCTCGTATACGTCATATGTAACGGGGGCAAGAGAGAGACGACACACATGAACACCACATAGACAGACAGGCGATCTACACAACTGGTTCTGTAAGTCCCACCCAGCAGATAATCCCACCAACAGATTAGAAAATAGGCGAATCACGTTATCTATTATCTGCCTCTTATCAGGGATCGTGACCGTGTTAATCCGATTAGATGTAAAGAAGATAATGAAGAAAAAAAAAAAAAGGATTAATACGAAATGCACTGTAAGTTAGTGTAATCAGGGGCACTGCATGACGCGAGGGATCATAACCCTAAAGTCACTCGCCCATTTCTCACTGGTGTCTTCTGCAGTGATTACACTGTTTTATTTATATATACACACACACACGAGGGGGGGATTTGATACCAGCAATATTTGCTCTTTCTTTCTTTCTTTTATTGTTGTTGTTGATGATGATGAAGTCTTATGAGCGAAGGTGAGCGCTTGACGAGCCTAATGTCATGCAGTCATGAATTACAGACATGTAACGTGGAAAGGACAGTGATGTGTCTGCCTAGAATATACAAGCAACAGGGGCTGATTTTCTAACACACACACACACACATATATATATATATATATATATATATATATATATATATATATATATATATATATATATATATATATGTATATATATATATATATATATATATATATATATATATATATATATATATATATATATATATCGAACCCGGGACCCCTGTGCCACAGGCGGGAATGCTACCGCTAGGCTATGGGCCTGGCTAATAGGGAATAACTATTCGAATACTATGTACTCGAATACCCTTCGTCTCACGTTGGTGAGCAACGGGGTCTACACCGGTCACCTCCCATCAGGCTCACACAACCAGCAGATAGCATTTTACCGAACCTAATTGTACAACATGGAGGTATATATATACGAATATAGTACATATAAACGCGCACTTCCAACGTGAGACGAAGAGTATTCGAGTACATAGTATTCGAATAGTCATTTCCCAATTATGGGTCATCACAGCCTAGCGGTAGCGCTCCCGCCTGCCACGCAGGGGTCCCGGGTTCGATCCTGGCTGTTGGAGGTTTGCATGTTATATGGAAGTGCCTGTGGATGGGCGGAATGCATGGTTAGTGCCACTGTACAAAGGCAAAGGGGATAAAGGTGAGTGTTCAAACTACAGAGGCATAAGTATGTTGAGGCTTCCTGGGAAATTGTATGGGTGGGTATTGATCATAGCTTTGGCGGTAGCGTTCCCGCCTGCCACGCAGGGGTCTTCGGTTCGAGCCTGGCTGTCGGCGGTTTGTATGATATATACATACATATATATATATATATATATATATATATATATATATATATATATATATATATATATAATTTGGCAAACATGTGATTGTCCAAAACATGTTTCGGACAATCACATGTTTACCAAATGGCGTCCTAGTTTCGTCTCTTCGATGTATATCAACTGACTTATATCTCTTGTGTCTCCCTGATGATGTGATTATTACACGAAAGTGCACTTGGGAACTTTTCGTGTTTCATTTTCCCCGTGGACTCAAAGGAATATATATATATATATATATATATATATATATATATATATATATATATATATATATATATATATACGCCATCTCGTCTCTGTACACATGGTGACGGTCAGGCAACCAACAATTCCAGACCATTAATCCCATGCTCCTACCCGGCCGCTGTTGCTCATGATGGAGATTAATGTTTAATCAGGCAGTCGCTGAAAGCCGCCTTACGCCCTTCTTAATCGCGGGGCTGTTACACACGCACGCAAGGTGGCCCCCGCCTCCCCACGCACGCATGCGAGCTAGCCCCACACACACGCACACAAGGTGGCCTCACACACACACACGCACGTGGCCCCACACATACGCCCGCAAGCAAGGTGGCCCCCACACGCACGCATGCAAGCTGGCCCCACACATACGCACGCAAACAAGGTGGCCCCACACGCACGCATGCAAGCTGGCCCCACACGCATGCAAGCTGGCCCCACACATACGCACGCAAACAAGGTGGCCCCCACATGCACGCATGCAAACTGGCCCAACACACACGCACGCGAGCTGGCTCCACACACAAGTTGGCCCCACATATACGCACGCAAGCAAGGTGGCCCCACATGTACGCATGCAAACTGGCCCCACACACACGCACGCAAGCTGGCCCCATACACACGCAAGCAAGGTGGCCCCACACACACGCAAGCAAGGTTGCCCCACACACACGCACGCGAGCTGGCTCCACACATACGCACGCGAGCTGGCTCCACACATACGCACGCAAGCAAGTTCGCCCCACACGCACGCATAAAACTGGCCCCACACACACGCACGCAAGCTGGCCCCACACACACGCACGCGAGCTGGCCCCACACACACGCAAGCAAGGTGGCCCCACACATACGAACGCAAGTAAGGTGGCTTCACACACGCACGGAAGGTGGACCCACACACGCAAGGTGAACCCACACAAGGTAGCCACACACACACACACACACACACACACATGCACTCATACTCCCCCTCCCCCCCACACTCACACGCCCACACAGCGGCCGAAACAAACACGCAAGACATCCAAATATTCATGGAAATCGGTATACGTGCGTGAGGTTGTCACACATATATACACAAGCAAGCGAAATGGTCACGAATGTGCTGTCGGATACGCATGGGAGGTTGATGTACACACACACACACACACACACACACACACACACACACACGTAGTCAGGGTAACCCTACATGTATACACACCAGCCACCAAAACAGAGTAACCACAGAGGCATACAGGGCAACCAGGTACACACCGTCCACCAACCACAAACACTACGCAAGACAGAGGCCAAACCAACCATACATATACGTATATGGTTTATACATGCGTATACACCATACATACGAGAGCCGGGCTGCTACGCTCGCCATGAGTGTGATCCATGGACCCAGATGGTTGAGGGAGGCACCAAGACGCCCACGAGGGAAGGGGGGATGGAGAGAAGGGAGGGAACACATCCTTAGGTGCACCTGGCGTTGGCCTGCAGGAGGATCCCTCCCTCACTCTGTCACCTTCAGGATCAGGAGCCTCGGGTGCTGGGGGTGCGTCATGCTTGCCCTAATGTAGGCTCTCACGACACATATGGCCAACACCAGGGCAAGGCTCTGCTAGGGTAGGGCTACGCTAGAGCAAGGCTATGCTAGGGTACGGCTCCGCTAAATCAAAGCTATGCTAGGGTAGGGCTACGCTAGAGCAAGGCTATGCTAGGGTAGGGCTACGCTAGAGCAAGGCTATGCTAGGGTACGGCTCCGCTAGAGCAAGGCTATGCTAGGGTAGGGCTACGCTAGAGCAAGGCTATGCTAGGGTAGGGCTACGCTAGAGCAAGGCTATGCTAGGGTACGGCTCCGCTAGAGCAAGGCTATGCTAGGGTAGGGCTACGCTAGAGCAAGGGCTATGCTAGGGTAGGGCTACGCTAGAGCAAGGCTATGCTAAGGTAGGGCTACGCTAAGGCAGGGCTACGATAGGACAGGCCTGTGAGATGGAAGGGCCATGTTATAACAGGGCTATACCAGGCTAGAACGACACAAGGGAAGGGCTACCCCAGAGCAGTGCTATACTAAGGCAAGGCTACACCAGCTTCACGTTATCACCAACATGTCTGGCTGGTATAGTCAGAGAGGAAGACCAAAAAAAACCCCACATTTCGTCTATCTAGTCCATACATACACTGCTTGGAGCGAGCCAATATGGTCCAAGCATGATGATAGGCACACAAGCAGCCCTCCCTCCTGCTCTTTACGTCACCAGACTGCTTGATCGCTACCTGCATCACTCGACACGTCAGCTTCCAGTGCCAGGCTCGCCACGAGGTCACAGAGGAACCCACAACCAAAGGAAATGGTCGAAGGACGTTCGACCACAAGACGCAGGGGAGCGACACTGATCCATCAAAAAGGTCTCGCGTGTCGCTGACCATCCAACTCTCTCAAGACCAACGAGGCTACTGCAGCGGGTCCGTAGGTGTAAGGCCCTCTTCCACGTCAACGAGGGCTAGGGAGTGACCATAGTCAGCCACAGATGTCCCTCCTACTCCGCACGGAGGAGAGAGTGAGCAGTGAGACGTCCTGTTGTCACCACAAAGACTAAGGAAAAGTCACATAACCTCTTTCTAAACCCTCGTCTCCTCGGCACCATGAGGCTTCACTTTCCCTACAGCTTGGTTCGTGGCTTCGAATCATCCAGCAGTTACGTAAGACGTCACCCGTCCCTCTGCTAACAACTGAGAACCATACGATAATCAATAAGGTTCAAGTTAGCTCGTTTATCACCTTAAAGCTTCGGTGTATTGATCCGAAGCTTCTCAGGTGACGAGACGTGAACCCCGAAGCTTTAGTCAGGGCGTTTCGAAGTTGTTAACATTGTATCAGTCGGGGTGTCGACACTTGGGTGGGGTTCGGTATTATGTACATCTGTGAGGTGATGGGTCTTTTCTAGTGACCTTGCGACCTATTCTCCTCATATTGACCACCACTACTCGTTCTAGTGACCCCTGACCCCACATCAACACAGGTCAAAAGGTCATGGAAACACTCTACCTCAGTAAAGTCGCTCCGCTCAGCAGCAGGGTACCTTTGCCACCTCAGCTCGACCGAGAACTTCAGTGTGTGTGTGTGTATGTGTGGTGGGAGGGAGGGAGGGCCCACCCTGTGTGTGTGTGTGTGTGTGTGTGTGGTAGGGCCCACTGTGTGTCTATGTACGTATGTGTGTATGTGTGTGTGTGTGTGTGTGTGTGTGTGAGTGCCCACTGTGTGTGTGTGTGTGTGTGTGTGTGTGTGTGTGTGTGTGTGTGTGTGTGTGGTGGGAGGGAGGGCCCACTCTGTGTGTGTGTGTGTGTGTGTGTGTGTGTGTGTGTGTGTGTGTGTGCCCACTGTGTGTGTGTGTGTGTGTGTGTGTGTGTGTGTGTTGTGGGAGGGAGAAGGGAGGGGAACCCACTGTAATGGGCCGTGAGTGCCAGTGTGCACTTAGTCTAATGCCACACTTGGCTCTATACATTCCGGTGCTGGAGAGCGTCCCAAGTGTGTTTTGCTGTTGCCATTACCGTTACTACCGCGAGGTAACGAAATATGACATGTCAACACACAGACACACAGAGTGGGCCCTCCCTCCCACCACACACACACACACACACACACACATACGAGTTAACCAGCATCAGGACTGTTAACATCTCTCGAACGATTTGCCAATTAAGGTGGTTGAAAGTGTACCTGTAGTTACGTCTAACAATAGAAACGATGAATATTAGGTTTCACGACTTTAACATTATTTGCGCTTCCTTAAGTCACACTGACAATTAGAAAGTGGATTCTCTTTCAATCATCTCTAAGTCTTCTGACTTTTACCACATTATTCTCCGAGTTTCTGACATCCTCCACTAACATAACCACAAGAAGACCCTGGGGTCTGTTACTGTTTGAATTCCTATGTATTTCTCTGTATTTTGTATCACGACCTCCCACTTCTGTATCATCTGTATTACTTCAACTTTGTCCTTTTAGCCAAATTGTTGTTAAAGCCAATTCAACGTTATGTATTTACAACAATAACTTCAAGAATAAGACCAATATGGTTGATTAATGTGACCTGACCCTGTGTGCATCAGGTCAGAGGCCAACCCATCACACCTAGGGGTCGTACCTCGTGCTCAAGGGTCGTATTGTACGGCGTTCTGTCGTGCTCAGGTGTTGCACCATCGTGTTCAAGGGGTCGTCACGTTGAAGTCTCGTGTTCAAGGGGTCGTCCCGTTGAACTCTCGTATTCAAGGGGTCGTCACGTTGAACTCTCGTGTTCAGGGGGTCGTCACGTTGAACTCTCGTGTTCATGGAGTCGTCACGTTGAACTCTCGTGTTCAGGGGGTCGTCACGTTGAACTCTCGTGTTCAGGGGGTCGTCACGTTGAACTCTCGTGTTCAAGGGGTCGTCACGTTGAACTCTCGTGTTCAAGGGGTCGTCCTGTCGTGTTCAAGGGGTCGTCATGTTGAACTCTCGTGTTCAAGGGGTCGTCCTGTCGTGTTCAAGGGGTCGTCACGTTGAACTCTCGTGTTCAAGGGGTCGTCCTGTCGTGTTCAAGGGATCGTCAAGTCGTCCTGTTGTGTTCAAGGGGTCGTCACGTTGAACTCTCGCGTTCATGGGGTCGTCACGTCGTCCTGTCGAGTTCAAGGAGTCGTACCTTTGTACTGGTCGTGTGCTCAGGGAGTCGTCCCGTCGTGCTCAAGGTGGCAGGGCGGGAGGAAGAGGTTTAACGTGGAAGGAAAAGAAAAACAAAACCACGACTTTTGATCCTAAAACATTGAACGACTCGCGGTATTCAAGGGCCACGCCTTTACCCTGGTGGTATTCTACCCACCTGAGACGCCTTCATGACGGACGACCTTAGGTCGTAACTAAACAGGGACCAGGTCATCATAAACGACCCGATGGGGAGGAGGGAGGAGGAGGGAAGTCTGTAAATTGGGGAGGAGGGGTCTGTAAATGGAGGGAGGGAAGGAGGGAGAGGTCTGTAAATGGAAGGGGCTCTCGACGTCTCTCTCTCTCTGGGGAAGGAGGGAACACCGCCCACCTCACTCTAGGGAGGACGGAACCCCGCCCACCTCTCTCTGGGGAAGGAGGGAACCCCGCCCACCTCTCTCTGGGGAAGGAGGGAACCCCGCCCACCTCTCTCTGGGGGAGGAAGGAACCCCGCCCACCTCTCTCTCTGGGGAAGGAGGGAGCCCCGCCCACCTCACTCTGGGGGAGGAAGGAACCCCGCCCACCTCTCTCTGGGGGAGGAGGGAACCCCGCCCACCTCTCTCTCTGGGGAAGGAGGGAGCCCCGCCCACCTCTCTCTGGGAGAGGAAGGAACCCCGCCCACCTCACTCTGGGGGAGGAAGGAACCCCGCCCACCTCTCTCTCTGGGGAAGGAGGGAGCCCCGCCCACCTCTCTCTCTGGGGAAGGAAGGAACCCCGCCCACCTCTCTCCCTGGGGAAGGAGGGAACCCCGCCCACCTCTCTCTCTGGGGAAGGAGGGAACCCCGCCCACCTCACTCGCCTCCCATGACCCATTAAGTCACATGAATTACCATAGTGACTATAATGACAGGCCTCTACACGGGATTATAACCCATTTGTTACTGAGGTATTATCCTTTCTTTAAGAAGGGGAGAAGGGGGGGAATAGAATGCTCCCTTACTCGTTTTACTAACACAGAGTGAGTCTTCTCCTCCCCGGAAGGGATACGAATATCAATATTCCAACCGAAGATTGAAATATTGTCTGTAGTAATGACATTCCAACCTCTCGCAATACATCGAATATTCACGATTAAAAAAAGTGAGCCAAAAAAAAAAGAAAAGGACTCCCCTGAATATTCAATATTTCGGAAGAGTAATATTCCCTTATGAATAATGATCATAGACTTCAATCACCCTCCCCTTCCCCTGTATACTTATAGTCCCCTTAGAGGTACATAGATATTCTCGAACCCTGCAAATATTCAAGAACACACACACACACACACACACACACACACACACACACACACACACACACACACACATACTCCGCACGCCGCGCCTTAATCCATTTAATGGAGGCTCAGGTATTCGCTCCTTAAATATTCATGGCAGCAAGAGGGAAAATTTCAGGGAAAAATCCCAATAAAGTCGTCCCTCTACACACACACACACACACACACACACACACACACACACACACACACACACACACACACACACACACACACACGGGTCCTAAGCAATATCATGATCTTCTTCAGCAATATTCCCATGATATTCACCTGCCATGAATATCGCGTGACGACTTTTCATATCAATATTGTTTTAGTATTTGATGATTCTGGGAGGGGGGGTGGTGTATATTTTCTCTGGGGTGCGGGTGGAGGCTTTATATCTTCTCTGGGGTGTGGGTGGGGGGTGATCTCCGTACTTCGTAATGTTAATCATATTTCAGAGTTCACATGTTATTTCTAACGTGGTTGTGATCACAGGGGGAGAGACAGTATGGGCTAGACGAAGGTAGGGCTACGGTGAGCCAGGGCTAGACTAGGTTATGGCTACGCTTAGGGTGGGTTATTCTAGGGCAGGGCTACATTAGGGTAGGACTATTCTAGGGCAGGGCTACACTAGGGTAGGACTATTCTAGGGCAGGGCTACACTAGGGTAGGACTATTCTAGGGCAGGGCTAAACTAGGGTAGGACTATTCTAGGGCAGGGCTAAACTAGGGTAGGACTATTCTAGGGCAGGGCTAAACTAGGGTAGGACTATTCTAGGGTAGGGCTAAACTAGGGTAGGACTATTCTAGGGTAGGGCTACACTAGGGTAGGACTATTCTAGGGCAGGGCTAAACTAGGGTAGGACTATTCTAGGGTAGGGCTATACTAGGGTAGGACTATTCTAGGGTAGGGCTAAACTTGGGTAGGACTATTCTAGGGCAGGGCTACACTAGGGTAGGACTATTCTAGGGCAGGGCTACACTAGGGTTAGGTTAAGGTAGGCTATGCTGAGGGTGGGTTATGCTAAGACAAGGTTACACTAGGGTAAGGCTACGCTAGGGTAGGTCTACACTAAGGTAGGGCTACACTAGGCTAGGGCTACACTAGGGCAGCGCTACACTAAGGGCAAGGCTCTTCCCCGAGGGCTGTCTACACTATACAGTACATTCAAACATGTATTACTATTCTTGTGTCGAGACACTTTGCACTCTGGACTTAAAAATCTACACATTTCCATTTTGTTGTCTTCCAGTTATCTAATAAATTCATCTTTAACATAACTGTCTTCATCTTCCGAGTTATTTTCTTTCCCCGGGAAATATAGATAAGATTGGAATGGACGAGACGACCTTTGAACTTTATATACGACCCTTTAGGACGAAGGCACGATCGTTATGCATCTATCTATATATTCGCCGTTATCCACCTTAAGCAAGGTAGCGCCAGTAAAAGACGATAAATGGCCTTCTATGTTTATACCTGCTCTCTTGCGCTCATGTATAATGCACCGAAACCAGTGCCCACTACCCACAGCCAGGTCCCAGAGACCATTTCCGTGGCTTATCCTGACTGTTTCACATGATCAGATACCTCGTCTCAGCCCACTGATAGCATGTCACCCCCCATATATCACATCGCTCTCATTCATTCTATCCCATGCACGCCTCTCATCCTCCTGAATGTTCGAAATACCAAACTTCAAACCATTTACACTCGATCCTTCCATCTCATTCTCGCTCTCTCTTCCAACATTTTCAGCACACTCATGCAATGGTCAATTCATCTCGCTCTTGCACTACCATTCCTTACATGATCAACCCACCTCACACCACGCCGTACTAGTGCATTCACAGCTAAAGACACACACACACACACACACACACACACACCATCCCGTCCGGTCTACGATATCCTCAAACATACTCATGTTTGCCCAGACGAACCATGAGTTCTTCCTTCAAGCTACTCCCTCGTGGGTCCAGGGCGATCCTCCATTTCACTGCAGCTCCGTCCACCGCAGTGTTTAATGTAATTAAGGACTTTAAAACACTCCACTTCCTCCAGGTACTCCCCATTCCATCTCTCACCCAAGCACTCTGTTTCGTCCATTCCCTGCGACACCCCATCACCTTAACCTTGTTAACATCTACCGTGAACTCCCTCCTCTTCCTCTCACACTCTCCCTCCCTCACACACCTGCCCTCTGAGGTTTCTATCTCGAACCTAGTTCGAGAGTCATGTCACCCACAAGTAGAAACCGATTCATCTCTTATGCTGCCTCACCTTCTCACACCCCAGAAAACCAAAACCCATCCCTCCCCACACCTAGAGTCTTGCATCAATTTCCTCACCACACCCCGGCTATGAAGAGATGAAACACCGACACACAAGTTACACACAAAGGGAACTGTTGGCCGAAGGCTTCAGGTACTACAGCAGAACTAGAAAATACTTACAATGGGACGTGTCTAACCTCAAGGGATCAATGGGACGTGTCTAACCACAAGGGATCAATGGGACGTGTCTAACCACAATGGATCAATGGGACGTGTCTAACCTCAAGGGATCAATGGGACGTGTCTAAACACAAGGGATCAATGGGACGTGTCTAACCTCAAGGGATCAATGGGACGTGTCTAACCACAAGCGATCAATGGAACGTGTCTAACCACAAGCGATCAGTGGGACATGTCTAACCACAAGGGATCAATGGGACATGTCTAACCACAAGGGATCAATGGGACGTGTCTAACCACAAGGGATCAATGGGACGTGTCTAACCACAAGGGATCAATGGGACATGTCTAACCACAAGGGATCAATGGGACGTGTCTAACCACAAGCGATCAATGGGACGTGTCTAACCACAAGGGATCAATGGGACGTGTCTAACCACAAGGGATTATCCTTGGTGTGTGATCAAACCACGAGATACTTCTGTTATACTGTTGGCCCAAACGAGCGATTAAATACGTCACCCAATGATACTATCGGTGCTTAGGTCTTTCAGGCTTTTTAAAAAAAATGAAGGATTTGTTTGTCTTTGTGAGTATATGTGAAGCTGTCTGTTAATAGAGAGAGGGTAATGACCTGCTGGGTAACATCAGGGTCAAGTTGTGTGTACACACAGATCCCATGTGATGGCTGGGCATGACTGAGGTGTATCAACCGATGTGTTTCGCCTCTGTGTTCAGTCATTTATGATTATATGATCCTTCTCCCTCCTCAAGTGCTCTGCAGGATCTTGTGTGTCCTGCTCAGTGATTTTTTCACCGTCTGTAATCATCGTCTGCCTCTCATCATCAAGTCACATACGTCCTCCCGTGTAATGGTAAGTTAATTAGATAGTATAAGAGCTGCGTGTTTTCCCTTGATTGTAATTTACCTTTTGATGTACACGTAATGAGATCCAGCTCATGTTTCCTTGTTATAACATCTGCCCCGTAGGTATAGTTAGCAGTCAGAATATATATTATATTTATTTGCTTTGTCGCAGTCTCCCGCGTTTGCGAGGTAGCGCAAGGAAACAGACGAAAGAAATGGCCCAACCCACCCCCATACACATGTATATACATACACGTCCACACACGCAAATATACATACCCATACATCTCAATGTACACATATATATACAGACACGTACATATATACACATGCACACAGTTCACACTATCTGCCTTTATTCATTCCCATCGCCACCTCGCCACACATGGAATAACATCCCCCTCCTCCCTCATGTGTGCGAGGTAGATC
>NC_092259.1:873134-990634 GCF_036320965.1 Panulirus ornatus | reverse complement strand
AGACACAACACACAACTCTCACCATCAGGTACACAGCAGACACAACACACAACCCTCACCATCAGGTACACAGCAGACACAACACACAACCACACCATCAGGTACACACCAGACACAACACACAACCCTCACCATCAGGTACACAGCAGACACAACACACAACCCTCACCATCAGGTACACACCAGACACAACACACAACCCTCACCATCAGGTACACAGCAGACACGACACACAACCCTCACCATCAGGTACACAGCAGACACAACACACAACCCTCACCATCAGGTACACACCAGACACAACACACAACCCTCACCATCAGGTACACACCAGACACAACACACAACCCTCACCATCAGGTACACAGCAGACACGACACACAACCCTCACCATCAGGTACACAGCAGACACGACACACAACCCTCACCATCAGGTACACACCAGACACAACACACAACCCTCACCATCAGGTACACAGCAGACACAACACACAACCCTCACCATCAGGTACACACCAGACACAACACACAACCCTCACCATCAGGTACACAGCAGACACGACACACAACCCTCACCATCAGGTACACAGCAGACACAACACACAACCCTCACCATCAGGTACACACCAGACACAACACACAACCCTCACCATCAGGTACACAGCAGACACAACACACAACCCTCACCATCAGGTACACACCAGACACAACACACAACCCTCACCATCAGGTACACACCAGACACAACACACAACCCTCACCATCAGGTACACAGCAGACACGACACACAACCCTCACCATCAGGTACACAGCAGACACAACACACAACCCTCACCATCAGGTACACACCAGACACAACACACAACCCTCACCATCAGGTACACACCAGACACAACACACAACCCTCACCATCAGGTACACAGCAGACACAACACACAACCCTCACCATCAGGTACACACCAGACACAACACACAACCCTCTCCATCAGGTACACACCAGACACAACACACAACCCTCACCATCAGGTACACAGCACACACAACACACAACCCTCACCCCATCAGGTACACACCAGACACAACACACAACCCTCACCATCAGGTACACAGCAGACACAACACACAACCCTCACCATTAGGTACACAGCAGACACAACACACAACCCTCACCATTAGGTACACAGCAGACACAACACACAACCCTCACCATTAGGTACACAGCAGACACAACACACAACCCTCTCCATCAGGTACACAGCAGACACAACACACAACCCTCACCATCAGGTACATAGCAGACACAACACACAACCCTCTCCATCAGGTACACAGCAGACACAACACACAACCCTCTCCATCAGGTACACAGCAGACACAACATACAACCCTCACCATCAGGTACACAGTAGACACAACACACAACCCTCACCATCAGGTACACAGCAGACACGACACACAACCCTCACCATCAGGTACACAGAAGACACAACACACAACCCTCACCATCAGGTACACAGCAGACACGACACACAACCCTCACCATCAGGTACACAGCAGACACGACACACAACCCTCACCATCAGGTACACAGCAGACACAACACACAACCCTCACCATCAGGTACACACCAGACACAACACACAACCCTCACCCCATCAGGTACACAACACTGTTAGTGCCCTCCTCACACCTCACACCTCCGTAACCCAGGGAATTATGTCAACACCGCTTCACCAACACACACACATGGCCGACCATGTCGACTAACATCTGGAAATCACTGCACGAAGAGGCTACCCTCTAACTCCCATGACCAACGTAATGTGGCTGAATTTATAAACTCGTCAACATCAGCGAGAGATAATCCACTTCACCAAATGGGTTTAACTAGGCAGCAACCCAATAATAATGCTATTAACAAGTTACACACCAGAGATCCCTCTCTCTTCTCTCCTCCTCCTCCTCCTCCTCCAATCGGAAATACGAGCATGGACGACGAAGGACAACGGTCCAAAGATCACGGCCTCCAAACTGCACACTCCCTGAACGCGCTAACGAGTCAAGGGGGCAACCAGAGTCCACCGTTATGAGAGATTGGAAAAACACAAAACTGGCCATGAACGAGCTTACGAACGTCGTCCTAAGGATTGTGAGACACAAGTCACGTCGAAATACACGGGGGAAGAGAGACACGCTAACATTACGTAGCTGGACGGTGGAGTATGATCAACGAGAGCGTTGCACAGGGGAGTAAGACCCTGAAAAGGCTGGTGTAAAGTCTGCCACTTGCCAGAGAGGCAATACCGACGTAGATCTGAGTGTGGGATCATGACACTCCTTCCCTCACACGTCTGGTCACACGTACACAGGTGCTACAGAAGCTACAAGGCATAGAGATATTCGTGAAATATTCTCTTTAGAATATTACTAAACGTCAATATCTGCGATTTAAGATCCGACTGGTCGATCTTTGAGGTTAGCAGCACGAAAGAAAATATGGCAGGAAGTGAATGACAACCAAGACATAGCAATACAATTTCAAGAGAACAACACAAGAACGGAGCACACTTGCTTCCCACAGCTGGGGCTCAGAGTGTTGTAGAGCAGCCCCAGCCATTCAGTGGCATACACAGTCATAAGCTCATGGCCTGGCTAGGCTACTTCCTTATCAAGCAAGGGTTCGAATCCTGGGGGCGGCAGTCGGCCCACACCAAACCCAGATGTTCATCCTCCCCTCTCTGAGTTGATCGATAAATGGGTAACTGGTTTAGGCTGATTATATATATATACATATATATATATATATATATATATATATATATATATATATATATATATATATATATATATATATATAAACAGGAATATAAAGATAGTACATATATACAAGGTTAAGAGACGGGGAAGCACGAGTGAAAAACTCTCTCTCCGTCACACAGTATAATCCCACATCCCCAGAATGTCTTGGGTGTATGTAAACAGGTCACCAGCAACACATACATATCTATAGGCCATATACATAGTGTGAGTGAGTGTATATATAGTCGAGAGAACTGTCCTTAACTATTTTTATGACCGATTGGCTCAAAACGCCAAATAACCATCAAACACATAGTTAACAAACCAACCTACACACACACACACACACACACACAAATACCCTTCACCAAACTTGTATGTAAATACACACTCCAGCTATCTGTATATTCTGTTCTTCCAATGTACCTTGCCTATCAAAGCTTTCTCTCTCTCTCTCTTTTACACTCTCCCAGGCCCCGAACCAACTGGTAGGAGAGAGAGAGAGAGAGAGAGAGAGAGAGAGAGAGAGAGAGAGAGGGGGTGAGAGGGGGGTGGGTGGGTGAGAGAGAAATAAAAGACATTTCCCATGTAACAAGTGGTGGCTGAGGGGTGCTTGTGTTCGTTATGTATGCCGTGGTGATTGGGTTCGAAAGGGTGGTGGTGGTGGTTGAGTGCCCCCTGGGAGAAGGGGAGGAAAAGAAAACGGAATGAATATACGAGGAGGCAAAAGGGGGACATGAGAGAAGGAGGTTAGAAAATGGATGAGGGAGGAAGGGAAGGGAGAGGAGCAGTAAGGGGGGGGGGCGGCGAGAGATGAGACGTGGCAAAAAGGAAGTAGAGACTAGTATGTTGGATGTGCATGACTGGAACTGTGTCACCAGCCCTGAGCACGACGGTACGGCCTTCTGAGCACGACGGTACGGCCCCCTGAGCACGACGGTACGTACACATAGGTCAAACATCAAAAGGTTAAGGGGCTAAAGTGTGTGTGTGTGTGTGTGTTTGTGTGTCTGTCTGTCTATTCAGTAAGAGAGACGACGGGAAGGGGGAGGGAAGGGGCGGTTGGGTTACATTAGGGGAGAAATACGGGAAAGTGTCATCCACTGAAATGAATACCCCCCCCACCACCACCGCTTCCCCCAATCCGAAAATAAAGAAGTAATCCTTAAAATCCGAAAATAAAGAAGTAATCCTTAAAATCCGAAAATAAAGAAGTAATCCTTAAAATCGCCAGCGTACGAGAATATCAACCATTCGTAAAGCCACACAAAGTCTCTACTTCCATCAACAGGATTACCGTAGCTTCTCAGGATTACTGGAGGGATTAGCTGAGCTATCAGGGATCACCTTAATCTCCATGGATTACCATAACTTCCACAGGGATTACATCTAACTCTATGGTCTACCACAACCACGAGGGATTACTTCAACCCAGGGATTACATAAACCTTTAAGGATTACCAACAACTTCCAGGGATGAAGTTTGGATCAACGTGAATAAAGGGGATTAATCCCACTATAGAACAGTAGCCAAGCTCTGTCGACTTTATGCAATTAATCCTCATAACGAATATTATCTCTATCAAGAGGGATTACACTATCAGGGATTTACTTCATCACTGGGATTATATATATATATATTCAGGGATTAACCCTACATAGGGGATTACCTCCACCTCCACTCCCACACAAGGGATTACTTTCATCCCATCTGGGATTACCTTAACTATGAGGGAGCTATGACAGAAATTGCCTTCAACAATTACTATCAAACGAGGGATTTATCTTCTCTGCTGGGGATTACTCCCTCGCTAGGATGACCTACACCAAGAGGGATTAGCCCTAAACCATAGGATTACCTTAATTACAATGAATCACCACCATCTGTCGCCAGGATTACTTTCACGACCAAAGGTAACTAGACATCATAATTATCCATGATTATCGTGATATGATAAAAATAAATGATAAAAAAGTATTAATGGGAAATATTGAATAATTAAAAAATGGATTCAATGAGACAAGTAGGATTCATGTATTACTGGGGGATTTATTTATCAGTTTGAGACGAGTGGGGATTTATTTAGTAGTTTCAGACGAGTGGGGATTTATTTATCAGTTTGAGACGAGTGGGGATTTAGTACCAACTTGGTACTAGTGGGGATTTAAGTACCAGTTTGGGACTAGCGGGGAATTAAGTACCAGTTTGGGACTGGTGGGGATTTAAGTACCAGTTTGGGACTGGTGGGGATTTAAGTACCAGTTTGGGACTAGCGGGGAATTAAGTACCAGTTTGGGACTGGTGGGGATTTATGTACCAGTTTGAGACTAGTGGGGATTTAAGTACCAGTTTGGGACTGGTGGGGATTTAAGTACCAGTTTGGGACTGGTGGGGATTTAAGTACCAGTTTGGGACTGGTGGGGATTTAAGTACCAGTTTGGGACTAGCGGGGATTTAAGTACTAGTTTGGGACTGGTGGGGATTTAAGTACCAGTTTGGGACTAGTTGGGATTTAAGTACCAGTTTGAGACTAGTGGGGATTTAAGTACCAGTTTGGGACTGGTGGGGATTTAAGTACCAGTTTGGGACTAGTGGGGATTTATGTACCAGCTCGGGACTGGTGGGGATTTAAGTACCAGTTTGGGACTAGTGGGGATTTATGTACCAGCTCGGGACTGGTGGGGATTTAAGTACCAGTTTGGGACTAGTGGGGAATTAAGTACTAGTTTGGGACTAGTTGGGATTTAAGTACCAGTTTGGGACTAGTGGGGATTTATGTACCAGCTTGGGACTGAAGTGTTGGGGACGTCCTTGGTTGTATGTATGAGAGCGGCAGTGATGTAGCCGTGTGTGCGGGTGTGGATGTGGCTGTGTGTCCCCCCCCCCCCCCCCCCCGCCAGACCTGCAGACCACGAAGGCGAGACAGACAGACAGACACGTCAAACGCAGGTGGATGAAGAGGAATGGTGGTGATTGTGGTAGTGGTGGTAGCCGTATATATATATATATATATATATATATATATATATATATATATATATATATATATATATATATATATTCTTTCTTTCTTTTCTTTCAAACTATTCGCCATTTCCCGCATTAGCGAGGTAGCGTTAAGAACAGAGGAGTGGGCCTTTGAGGGAATACCCTCACCTGGCCCAATTCTCTGTTCCTTCTTTTGGAAAATTAAAAAAAAAACGAGAGGGGAGGATTTCCAGCCCCCCGCTCCCTCCCCTTTTAGTCGCCTTCTACGACACGCAGGGAATACGTGGGAAGTATTCTTTCTCCCCTATCCCCTATCTTAAGCACACTATACAAAACAAGAGGGAAAAGAGAGAGAGAGAGAGAGAGAGAGAGAGAGAGAGAGAGAGAGAGAGAGAGAGAGAGAGAGAGAGCCACGTCACAACAACAGGTTATCAAGCCCTAAGACAGAAGTAGCCATTACTTGTCTAAGAATAACCAGGGATGACGGTCCAGCGTGGGGGGGGCTAATGACCCGGGTCACCCCGAGGGGGGGGGGAGAGGGCAGAGAGAAGGGAGGGGGGTAGGGAGAAAAGGGAGGGGTGGTATGGGGAGAAGGGTGGGGGTACAGGGTGAGGGGAGTGACCTTCAACTGAGGGGGGGTCACCTGATGTCATCGATCCCTTCACCTGACGGGCTTGCCCCTCCCCTCTAGCCACCCCGCCCTTCCTAAGCCCCATCTGGGAGGGGAAGGGAGGGGAGGGGAGGTATTACCTTAACCTCGACCAGCTACCTTTATCCCCTCCTCACCCCCTACAACCCCTCTAACCCACCCTAGAGCCATCTGAACCCAACCCACCAACAACACCCTACAACTACTTTAACCCCTCACCACCGCCACACCCAAAGACCCATCAACCCTCAGCACCCCACCCGAGGGCCCACTCAACCCCAAACACCCCTCCCGAGAGCCACTTCAACCTCCTATAACCCCATCCCAATGCTACCCCAACCCGCACCCTTCTACCCTTCACCAACGGATCAGAAACCTATCATTCTCCTTCATTGTCTCCCCTTCCAGGACTACCATTCCAGTGTCCAGCACTACACGACCTCCTTCCAGCGCCTCCCCTTTCCAGGACTGCTCGTGAGGCCACCAGCCCAATGTCCAGTACTACAAGGCCTCCTTCCAGCGCCTCCCCTTTCCAGGACTGCCCGTGAGGCCACCAGCCCAATGTCTAGTACTACAAGGCCTCCTTCCAGCGCCTCCCCTTCCAGGACTGCCCGCGAGGCCACCAGCCCAATGTCTAGTACTACAAGGCCTCCTTCCAGCGCCTCCCCTTCCAGGACTGCCCGCGATGCCACCAGCCCAATGTCCAGCACTACATGACCTCCTTCCAGCGCCTCCCCCTTCCAGGACTGCTCGTGAGGCCACCAGCCCAATGTCCAGTACTACAAGACCTCCTTCCAGTCCGTCTTCTTCCAGGACTCTCCATGATGACCACCAGCCCAGCGTCCAGCCCTACATGACCTCCTTCCAGCGACTTCACTTCCAGGACTTCCCATTAGGACCAACAGTCCAGTGCCTAACCCTATACGAACCTCCTTCCAGAACCACCTCTATGAGGACCACCAGTTTACTATTCAGTCCCATACGACCTCTTTCCAATTGCTTCACTTCCAGTATGCCCACCTAAGCCCCTCCAGCCCTACACAACCTCCTTCCAGCATCTCTTCTTCGAGAACTCCCACTGACCACTCCAAGACACCTTCCTGCACCCCCTTCTACACACACACACACACCCACACACACACCTTTCATAAGAAGCGGACGCTTCCTCAAACACCACCAGCCCAACGGCCAACCATACACCGTTCCATGCGATGCCCTCATAGTCTATTACCTACAAGATCCTCCCTAAGGCGCCATCCTTCCTCAGCTATCCTACACCTCCTTCCAGGGCCCCTTCCAGACGATTGGTACGGCCACCTATCCTGACCTCCTCACAGGTTTGATAAAGCATTTTTTTTCCCTCCCTCGGAGGTTTCCATTGTACAGAAAGCCGCAGGTAATGTCTAAGAGCATCAAAGGCGTTGTACAGGAAAGAAGCCATGCTATGGCTCCTCCAGGAGGAGACGATGGTTTTTCCCCTCAGGGTTTCTAAATCACTCGAGGCGTCTGCATCTGCTTAACTTCAACTTGGTTTACAAACATTACGACGTCGCTTGTTACACGTACGTAAGACGCTGATGACCCAACACATGGGAAAACATCGCTTAAGATATGCGGTGTTGCTCCAGACGTTTTCCCTCAAGAAACATCGTAATGTTACACACTTTGACGACCCACAACACAAGAGGATATTTCCACCAGCTATGTCTCCATACACACAAACACACACACACAAACACACACACACACACACACACACACACACACACAGCCCATTGCGTCACCGTATACACGAGACACTCGGGTAAATCAAGGTGTCTGGATGGAGATCTCTGGTCTCCAGGAGCCTCTGTGCAGAGCGCACGTCATATGTACGATTAAAACTTCTTCACTTGTTCTGGGTTGTGTCCACACAGACGGCAGGGGAAAAAATCACTGGTCTGGGGCAATACATCCTGCCCTGGAGGACCCGCCGCTCTGAATATTGTAGGAGGAACCTGGGAGGTGGTGGAGGCCGGCAGGGCAACACAGGGAGGTGGTGGAGGCCGGCAGGGCAACACAGGGAGGTGGTGGAGGCCGGCAGGGCAACACAGGGAGGTGGTGGAGGCCGGCAGAGCAACACAGGCAGGTGGTGGAGGCCGGCAGGGCAACACAGGGAGGTGGTGGAGGCCGGCAGGGCAACACAGGGAGGTGGTGGAGGCCGGCAGGGCAACACAGGGAGGTGGTGGAGGCCGGCAGGGCAACACAGGGAGGTGGTGGAGGCCGGCAGGGCAACACAGGGAGGTGGTGGAGGCCGGCAGGGCAACACAGGGAGGTGGTGGAGGCCGGCAGAGCAACACAGGCAGGTGGTGGAGGCCGGCAGGGCAACACAGGGAGGTGGTGGAGGCCGGCAGGGCGACACAGGCAGGTGGTGGAGGTCGGCAGAGCAACACAGGGAGGTGGTGGAGGCCGGCAGGGCGACACAGGCAGGTGGTGGAGGTCGGCAGGGCAACACAGGGAGGTGGTGGAGGCCGGCAGAGCAACACAGGGAGGTGGTGGAGGCCGGCGGGGCAACACAGGGAGGTGGTGGAGGCCGGCAGGGCAACACAGGGTGGTGGTGGAGGCCGGCAGGGCAACACACGGAGGTGGTGGAGGTCGGCAGGGCAACACAGGCAGGTGGTGGAGGTCGGCAGGGCAACACAGGGAGGTGGTGGAGGCCGGCAGGGCAACACAGGGAGGTGGTGGAGGTCGGCAGGGCAACACAGGGAGGTGGTGGAGGCCGGCAGGGCAACACAGGGAGGTGGTGGAGGCCGGCAGGGCAACACAGGGAGGTGGTGGAGGCCGGCAGGGCAACACAGGGTGGTGGTGGAGGCCGGCAGGGCAACACAGGGTGGTGGTGGAGGTCGGCAGGGCAACACAGGGAGGTGGTGGAGGCCGGCAAGGCAACACAGGGAGGTGGTGGAGGCCGGCAGGGCAACACAGGGAGGTGGTGGAGGCCGGCAGAGCAACATAGGCAGGTGATGGAGGCCGGCAAGGCAACACAGGGAGGTGGTGGAGGCCGGCAGGGCGACACAGGCAGGTGGTGGAGGCCGGCAGGGCAACACAAGGCGAGACAGAAGTGTCCTGGTAGAGGCGCTGGTCACTCGGGAACCTAATGCAATAACAACTTGGGGTTTGGCTCTGGTCCTCTCCCAGCACACAAACACACACACACACACACACCACACACACACACCACACACACACACACACACACACACACACACACACACACACACCACACACACACACACACACACACACACACACACACACACACCACACACACACACACACACACACACACACACACACCACACACACACACCACACACACACACACACACACACACGAGAAAAGGCAACAGAACGAAGAGAGAGGAACTCAACGGAAAGGCCAAGAGGCCCCTAAATATATCAACCATGGAAGAGAGAAGAGTCAGGAGAGTGACTTGATCATAACATTAGATATTTTCAACCATCTGAATGAAGAACAGTGGTTCTTCGTATGATGGAAGGACAGAACAACCAGGTGGAAGCCATAACACTGAACTGAACATAATAATACGAAAGCTACTGTGTATACCATGTTGAACAAGTACTACTGTGGTTTACGTGGAACAGATGAATGGAATATAGTGAATTATGAGACAGTCAATGTGGAGAGCATACAGAAGTTATCAAGACTGCATAACATTAATTCTGTTATGCACTCCCTACTCCACCCTCACTGGGGCCCCACGAGTGTATAACTCCCCCATCCCTCACTGGGGCCCTACGAGTGTATAACTCCCCCAACCCTCACTGGGGCCCCACGAGTGTATAACTCCAACCCTCAATGGGGCCCCACGAGTGTATAACTCCCCCAACCCTCACTGGGGCCCCACGAGTGTATAACTCCAACCCTCACTGGGGCCCTGCGAGTGTATAACTCCCCCAACCCTCACTGGGGCCCTGCGAGTGTATAACTCCCCGCATCCCACCCTCACTGGGGCCCCACGAGTGTATAACTCCCCCAACCCTCACTGGGGCCCTGCGAGTGTATAACTCCCCGCATCCCACCCTCACTGGGGCCCTACGAGTGTATAACTCCCCCAACCCTCACTGGGGCCCTGCGAGTGTATAACTCCCCCAACCCTCACTGGGGCCCTACGAGTGTATAACTCCCCCAACCCTCACTGGGGCCCTACGAGTGTATAACTCCCCCAACCCTCACTGGGGCCCTACGAGTGTATAACTCCCCCCCATCCCACCCTCACTGGGGCCCTACGAGTGTATAACTCCCCCAACCCTCACTGGGGACCCAGCGAGTGTATAACTCCCCCAACCCTCACTGGGGCCCTACGAGTGTATAACTCCCCCAACCCTCACTGGGGCCCCACGAGTGTATAACTCCCCCAACCCTCACTGGGGCCCTACGAGTGTATAACTCCCCCATCCCACCCTCACTGGGGCCCTACGAGTGTATAACTCCCCCAACCCTCACTGGGGCCCTACGAGTGTATAACTCCCCCCCATCCCACCCTCACTGGGGCCCTACGAGTGTATAACTCCCCCAACCCTCACTGGGGACCCAGCGAGTGTATAACTTCCCCAACCCTCACTGGGGCCCTACGAGTATATAACTCCCCCATCCCACCCTCACTGGGGCCCCACGAGTGTATAACTCCCCCCATCCCACCCTTCTCTTTAATGCCCTAAGAATAAATAAGTCCCCTTTTCTCCCGGGCCCCATGAGTGTAAAATCCCCATTCGCTGGGGGGCCTATGAAAGTATAATTCACCCCCCATCCACCACCTCCTGGGACTTTTGCAAATAAAACTCCCCCTTCCCTTCCAGGGGACTTACGAATGTATAACGCCCCTCCCCCCACCATCTTCCTGGGCCCCTACGAGTGTATAATTAACACACTTCCCCCTTTCTCCCCCTTTTCCCCTATACAGTAGATAAAGATAATTATACAGTTACACATAAAATTGTTAATTACACACACACAAGTTCCTTAAAAGAGGACACACACACACACACACACACACACACACACACACACACACACACGATCGAGAACCGTCATAATTTGACATCACCAGTTCCGGGGGTCGAGCCAAACGCAATCCCATTTAAGTCTACACGACACTGAACATTGATTGGCTCCCTCGTAACAAGGGTTAGGGGTCAGGCTCTGCTGGTCAGCCTCACATCATAGACACACATCTTGTGACATTATGTGCAATGTCTCCCTCCTTGTGTATATATGTGTGTGTGTGTGTGTGTGTGTCTAGTCACGCGACCAACATTTTTGTTAGGGAGGAGCGTGTGGCAATTATTCCACAGCCACCAAACTTCAGGTGGTCCATTAAACTTCACCCGAAACATGCATGTGTGTGTGTGTGAGAGAGAGAGAGAGAGAGAGAGAGAGAGAGAGAGAGAGAGAGAGAGAGAGAGAGAGAGAGAGAGAGAGAGAGAGCGATGGGACTCACCCAGCTACTCATCTTGGGAGAAACACTACCTTCGAAGAGTGCTCTTCTCTCCCTCCATCCCTCCCTGTGTACGCCCTTGTGTCACCAAGTCTCATGAAGATAAATAAAACCCCGTCAGACCCAGGGATTAACCTTGGGAAGCCACCACAGCTGAAGGAAAGGCGTGCGACACCGACCTCCTGTTAGCGATAGCACACGCCCGCACAATGGGACGGAAGATATATTATTATAATTATTATTATTATTTTGCTTTGTCGCTGTCTCCCGCGTTAGCGAGGTGCGCAAGGAAACAGACGAAAGAATGGCCCAACCCACCCACATACACATGTATAAACATACACGTCCATACACGCAAATATACATACCTATACATCTCAACGTATACATATATATATATATATATATATATATATATATATATATATATATATATATATATATAAACACAGAGACATATACATATATACACATGTACATAATTCATACTGTCTGCCTTTATGCATTCCTATCGCCACCTCGCCACACATGAAATAACAACCCTCTCCCCCCTCATGTGTGCGAGGTAGCGTTAGGAAAAGACAACAAAGGCCCCATTCGTTCACACTCAGTCGCTAGCTGTCATGTAATAATGCACCGAAACCACAGCTCCCTTTCCACATCCAGGCCCCACACAACTTTCCATGCTTTACCCCAGACGCTTCACATGCCCTGGTTCAATCCAATGACAGCACGTCGACCCCGGTATACCACATCGATCTTATTCACTCTATTCTTTGCACGCCTTTCGCCCTCCTGCATGTTCAGGCCCCGATCACTCAAAATCTTTTTCACTCCATCTTTCCACCTCCAATTTGGTCTCCCACTTCTCCTCGTTCCCTCCACCTCTGACATATATCCTTCTTGGTCAATCTTTCCTCACTCATTCTCTCCATGCGAGCAAACCATTTCAAACATCCTCTTCTGCTCTCTCAACCACACTCTTTTTATTACCACACATCTCTCTTACCCTTACATTACTTACTCAATCAAACCACCTCACACCACATATTGTCCTCAAACATCTCATTTCCAGCACATCCACCCTCCTGCGCACAACTCTATCCACAGCCCACGAATCGCAACCATACAACATTGTTGGAACCACTATTTCTTCAAACATACCCATTTTTGCTTTTCCACACATTCTTCAAGGCTCCCAGAATTTTCGCCCCCTCCCCCACCCTATGTTTCACTTCCGCTTCCATGGTTCCATCCGCTGCCAAATCCACTCCCAGACATCTAAAACACTTCACTTCTAGTTTTTCTCCATTCAAACTTACCTCCCAATTGACTTGACCCTCAACCCTACTGTACCTAATAACCTTGCTCCTATTCACATTTACTCTAAGCCTTCTTCTTTCACAAACTTAACCAAACTCAGTCACCAGCTTCTGCAGTTTCTCACATGAATCAGCCACCAGCGTTGTATCATCAGCGAACAACAACTGACTCACTTCCCAAGCTCTCTCATCCACAACAGACTGCATACTTGCCCCTCTTTCCAAAACTCTTGCATTCACCTCCCTAACAACCCCATCCACAAACAAATTAAACAACCATGGAGATATCACACACCCCTGCCACAAACCTACATTCACTGAGAACCAATCACTTTCCTCTCTTCCTACACGTACACATGCCTTACATACTCGATAAAAACTTTTCACTGCTTCTAACAACGTGCCTCCCACACCATATATTCTTAATACCTTCCACAGAGCATCTCTATCAACTCTATCATATGCCTTCTCCAGATCCATAAATGCTTCAAACAAATTCATTTGCTTTTCTAAGTTTTTCTCGCATACATTCTACAAAGCAAACACCTGATCCACACATCCTCTACCACTTCTGAAACCACACTGCTCTTCCCCAATCTGATGCTCTGTACATGCCTTCACCCTCTCAATCAATACCCTCCCATATAATTTCCCAAGAATACTCAACAAACTTATACCTCTGTAATTTGAGCACTCACCTTTGTCCCCTTTGCTTTTGTACAATGGCACTATGCAAGCATTCCGCCAATCCTTAGGCACCTCACCATGAATCATACATACATTAAATAACCTTACCAACCAGTCAACAATACAGTCACCCCCTTTTTTGATAAATTCCACTGCAATACCATCCAAACCCGCTGCCTTGCCGGCTTTCATCTTCCGCAAAGCTTTTACTACCTCTTCTCTGTTTACCAAATTATTTTCCCTAACCCTCTCACTTTGCACACGACCTCGAAGCAAAACACCCTACATCTACCACTCTATCATCAAACACATTCAATATATATATATATATATATATATATATATATATATATATATATATATATATATATATATATATTCCATTTGATCTGCGCCACTGTCAGGCGGTCCCAGTGTAGAATGCAAATTATAATCACATAATACCTTCCAACAGTCAGGACTTGAACCCAGGACCTCTTGTGTGGTAGACGAGAACGTGTCCATAATACCTCCGCGTTTGTACAATAAGGTTCTGTAAAATGCTTGCTACTGGTAATGTGAGCCTGATAGAATCTGAGCGGTGTAGGCCCCGTTGTTCATGGATATGAGACTAAGGGTATTCGATTACTAGTGATCGAATAGTCATTTCCCTATTAAGGGCGATCGTAGCCTAGTTGTTAGCGTTCCCGCTTCCCAAGCAAAAGGTCCTGGGTTCGAGTTCTGGCTGTTGGAGGGTATCATGTGTTCTATGAAAGTACGTGTGCATATGCACTATACACACACACACACACTTACATAATATATACATATATATATATATATATATATATATATATATATATCCACCATTGAGCAGGACGGTATGACCCTTGAACACTACGACAGTGCAATCACTCTGTATCATAACGTAGTCAGGTCAAAGGCTAGGCCATCGGTATCCCTCCCTTCCAGGGTCTTGCCGTTGTGGCCACAAGGGGTGGGAGGAAGGATCAACGCTGAAGATACACACATACATATTGTATAGCCTCGCCCACTTCCTCGTCAATAACCACATCCAAAATCCCTATATACATCTAAAGGTCATTGAAATGCGCTACAGAAGTTGAAGTGTTGGGGTGTGTGGTGGGGAAGGTACATAAAAAATTCTCCCAACTTTACTCTGGACTCGTAAATAACTTAGGAAAGATGGCTGGCCACCCTTGGTCGTACCCTCTGTGGGCCTGGGGCGGCAACGGGGGGGCCTACCTAGCCCCATGGGGCGATCAGGCACTCGCTGCTCCTCCCACGCCCCTTGGGAATTATTCAGGACACAAAACTTGGGAGGGGGAAAAATGCAGATGTGACGCGAAAGTCGGGCTGCAGGTGGAAATAAATGACGTTGGCCGGGCGCGCCGCCCTGTAGCCCTCGGGAGCGTGGGGTATCATGCATCGTACATCTGGCATCGCAGCTCCACCGGCGTCAGAGATCAACCTGAACAATATAGATATATAAACTTCTCTCTCTCTCTCTCCTATATCCAAATCATATAGATATATAAACTTCTATCTCGCTCCTATATCCAAACCTTTTCAAATTACCGCACTGAAACACTCTGAATACTATCATCAAATATTTCGTAACAATGGTGATGAACAGAAGGGCTGGGCTATTTCATGTGTGGCGTGGTGGCGACGGTAATGGATGAAGGCAGCAAGTATGAATACGCACGTGTATATATGTATATGTCTGTGTATGTGTATGTATGTATACGTTGAAATGTATACATGTGCGTGTACGAGCGTTTATGCATATACATGTGTATGTGGGTAGGTTAGGCCATTCTTTCGTATGTTTCCTTGCTCTACCTCGCTAATGGGGGCAGCATGTATGAATGTGTACATGTGTAGATGTGTATATGCCTGTGTATGTATATGTTGAAACTGTGTAGGTATGTATATGTGTGTGTGTGGGGACTTTTGTATATACATGTGTATGTGGGTGGGTTGAGCCATTCTTTTGTCTGTTTCCTTGCGCTACCTCGCTAATGCGGGAGACAGCGACAAAGTATAATAAATAAATATAAATATATATAAACGATATGGAGATAGCGTGAGAACTGGAAGCTTATGTATTTCATATCGTGTTTATTCACTGTGAATGGAGGTAAAATTACATTATATTACCAGTAGGTAATAAGGCAAAATTATAATCCTTGGACCTGGTTTCTTCGTACACACTTTGTTGTCCAGATCTATCTCTTCTTATATGTATACATATATGTGTGTGTGTATATATATATATATATATATATATATATATATATATATATATATATAAATGCTCATCAGTCTTCCTTATCTCTATAAAACGATAAACACAGGGTGGAAGCCGTTTTCTGTTGCCCGCCCTCACCCGCGCGTGTTAAGCTAGACAAAATAGCCCGTAAACTACATCGTCAAAGCTCTATTTGCCGTGGATCGCAGGGCCAAAGTTTACCTCACTCTCTCTCTCTCTCTCTCTCTCTCTCTCTCTCTCTCTCTCTCTCTCTCTCTCTCTCTCTCTCTCTCTCCCTCCGCTTGACGCTGCGGGTGTAAACGATAAAACCGAGTCTTAAGAGAAATCGATGGTGGACTTCGCCCGTGATGAATACTGATGCCATGTCAAAATTCACAGCCTAACCAGTGCCTTGAGCTTCACCTCCTCGGGCGGCGGAGCTCGGCCGTCGTCTGACGACCCAGAAGAAGAAGAAGAAGAAAAAAAATAAGGACTTGAGAGAGTTAAATTGTACGAGGCAACGTTTCATTTGAGAGGCAAAAGCGGGATTTCACTCAAGCGGTCAGAATTCCGCTCAGGCAGAGGCTAATGTTGTAGTACAGGGAGCAGCGGCCTGGGGAGCCAGCATACCAATGGACCCAAGTAATCACGCGCGAAAATATCATCAGTTAAATCCGGGACCCGCCAGGGTACGTTGCCAGATGTCTCTCGAGAACTCAACCGACCTGACCTTCGGTAAGAAATCTTATGTAACTGTAATTCGTAGAGATGAATTCAGCCCAGGAGGCAGTAAGCAAGACAAACACAAATAGTTTCGGATTTTTATTATATGATCAAGATTTGAATATTTACCTTTAGATAGCAAGTAAACAGCATTATAAAATGTAGTGGAAACCAAAGAATGTGGCAAATATGTATTATGTAATGTCATTGTGTCTTCAGTCATGATATATATATATATATATATATATATATATATATATATATATATATATATATATATATATATATATATATATATTCGTGCCACTTTTCTATACATGTGGCACGACATGTTTCATGGAGACAATCCACCTCATCACAAGGTCCAAGTATTTAGAAAAAGTTATATAAATCCTAACGTCACACTTTGTTCCCGCCATCCAACACCAATCTTTTTAGGCCAAGTACTGGCACCTGATGAGGTGGATTGTCTCCACGAAACATGTCGTGCCTCATGTATAGAAAAATTACATTTTAAATAAAATTCCATGAATTACTGAATAGCGATTTACCAAATATATATATATATATATATATATATATATATATATATATATATATATATATATATATATATATATATATGAGTATGCGTAATGAGAATGAAATGTGCTTTCAGTCATCACCCACCAAACCTGAGAAACATGTTAGAAAGATATTTCGGTTCGTGGTTGTATCATAGCATTGACAGACGACCCTCAATGACCCCTGGTCATTGGGAGACCTAAAGCCCAAAAACGATCACCTTAAAGATGTCCTTAATAAGGTACCTAGAAGCCCCTTACTCCAACCCATACATCCAGGAGCAGGAAGGGAGAAAGAAAGAAGGAAACCAGACGTGTATAAAGACAAGATTTCGTGTCAGACTTCTTAACACCCTACCGTGAATGACCAACATTTTTGAATGACAACCAGACATGAACAGTTGCCTCCCCCCTTCAAAATAAAATGATAGAAAACGAGCTGCCGTAGGCGGCTTTGGTGGTGGTGGTGCTGCTGCCCACACCCCATATCAGGTGTTACCCGGACACACTGATGGGGTAAATGGGGCACTAATTGCCCCGAAAGCGATACCACATTCCAGCCAGCCAGGCCAAAAGATTTTTACTCATGGGGGAAAATGAATATGTTTTTGAAACATTCGAACGTTTGATAAAACTGGGTTTTTTTTTTTATTTTTTTTTTACATTCTATATCCGATGTAGCCATGATTTACTGAGAGAGAGAGAGAGAGAGAGAGAGAGAGAGAGAGAGAGAGAGAGAGAGAGAGAGACATGGACACATAGATGGGAACAGATTTGACCATTATGACATACTACATGAGCACGACAGTACGACCCATGAGCACGACTCTACGACCCTTTAGCGCGAAGGTACGACTCATGAGCACGACAGAACGACCTTTGAACACGAAGGTACGACCTATGAGCACGACAGAACGACCTTTGAACACGAAGGTACGACCTATGAGCACGAAGGTACAACCCTTGAGCACGACAGAACGACCTTTGAACACGAAGGTACGACCCCATGAGCACAACGGTACGGCCTATGAACACGACGATTCGACTCTTGAGCACGACGGTACGGCCCATGAGCACAACGGTACGACCCTTGAGCACGAAGGTACGACCCATGAGCACGACGGCACGACCCATAAGGTATGAGGACCTGGTCTCACAGTCAAATCAAGGACTAAAGTCGTCATATCCACGGACCATACCCTTCTTGCTCAAGTGGTTGGACTTGAACAGGGTCGTACCATCATATCAAAGGGTTTATCTGCTGACGAACCTTTCTACACAACAACAGGACATATAAACACACACACCTTCTTGGGGTCAACTCCAAACAAACATTTGTTATGGAGGGATATCACAAGAGGCGAATCTCTGGCGATGATATTAACCCGACCCAGAGTATCTCAACCTCATGTTCTGAACCACCCAAGACAGCGATACCTTTGCCAATAACGATAATTCTAAATAACAAAAAAAACACTTTAGCACCGTGGGGTTGGGTTGAGGGTGGCCGCCGGGGGCCTCGTACAGACGACAGCCAACAATAAATGAAGGTTTATTGGGGAAGGTGGAAGGGAGTGTTCCTCCTCACTCCCAAGGAACTTAGGTGGTTGTTAAAGACATTTCTGAAGTTTCCGTCCAGCGCCCGTCCATAGCCAGTGGAGTAAGGTGGTGAAAAGCGCCTTGTTCATGTAAGGTGAGGAGAGGTGAAGAGTGTGTCCCCTTCAGTTGTAAAGACATTTCTGAAGTCTCTGTCCAGCGCCCGCCCATAGCCAGTGGAGTAAGGTGGTGAAGAGCGCCTTGTTCATGTAAGGTGAGGAGAGGTGAAGAGTGTGTCCCCTTCAGTTGTAAAGACATTTCTGAAGTCTCTGTCCAGCGCCCGTCCATAGCCAGTGGAGTAAGGTGGTGAAAAGCGCCTTGTTCATGTAAGGTGAGGAGAGGTGAAGAGTGTGTCCCCTTCAGTTGTAAAGACATTTCTGAAGTCTCTGTCCAGCGCCCGTCCATAGCCAGTGGAGTAAGGTGGTGAAGAGCGCCTTGTTCATGTAAGGTGAGGAGAGGTGAAGAGTGTGTCCCCTTCAGTTGTAAAGACATTTCTGAAGTCTCTGTCCAGCGCCCGCCCATAGCCAGTGGAGTAAGGTGGTGAAAAGCGCCTTGTTCATGTAAGGTGAGGAGAGGTGAAGTGTGTCCCCCCTTCAGGGATGTGGCCGACCCGAGGTTTCTTGCCAGACTCGCTCGCGTCGTCTTCGGCAGCATTGTAAACAAAGCAAACCCACACGAAATGAGCAACTGTGGACCTTAGAAGCTATCACGACGGCAGACGACTCTTGTGCATGACGGTACACGACCCTCGTGCATGACGGTACACGACTTGCTAGGCTGCACGACAGTACACGACCCTTGTGCATGACGGTACACGACCCTCGTGCATGACTGTACACGACTTGCTAGGCTGCACGACGGTACACGACTTGCTAGGCTGCACGACGGTACACGACCCTTGTGCATGACGGTACACGACCCTCGTGCATGACGGTACACGACTTGCTAGGCTGCACGACGGTACACGACCCTTGTGCATGACGGGACACGACCCTTGTGCACGACGGTACACGACCCTTGTGTACGACGGTACACGACCCTTGTGCACGACGGTACACGACTTGCTAGGCTGCACGATGGTACACGACCCTTGTGTACGACGGTACACGACTTGCTAGGCTCGATGGCTTGAAGGTCACGTCATCCTACCCTGGGGTCGTACCGCAGTGCTCAAAGGGTCGTAATGTCGTGCTCAAGGGGTCGTAGTGTCGTGCTCAAGGGGTCGTACCGCCATGCTCAAGGGGTCGTACCGCCATGCTCAAGGGGTCGTACCGTCGTGCTCAAGGGGTCCGTGGAGTCGTGCCTGCACGACATGTGGGTTAGGACCGTTCATTGGGATGCATAAGAAGTAGAATGATGAACGCCAGAGGGAGGGAGGAAGTTTGGCAAGGTATCTTTTTTTTCCTCTCTCTCTTTTAGGAGAGTAAATTGAGACAGATTCGTTCCCAGGCTTAAAGTGAACGCTGCCTGGAATAGAGAGAGAGAGAGAGAGAGAGAGAGAGAGAGAGAGAGAGAGAGAGAATGAATGGTGATAACCCATTTCCTATACAGTTATCGATGGGTGTGTGTGGGGAGAGAGAAAGAGAGGAAGCGCTGAGAATACGAAGAGTCGAAAAAGAATTTACATACAGATGTAAAAATGTCGATCATGATTTGCCATGTCTACATGTGAGGTTATCTGGGGAAGTAGGCTACATCTGTGTCATGATGAATAGGCGAAGGTTTCATATATATATATATATATATATATATATATATATATATATATATATATATATATATATATATTATATATATATTTTTTTTCATACTATTCGCCATTTCCCGCGATAGCGATGTAGCGTTAAGAACAGAGGACTGGGTCTTTGAGGGAATACCCTCACCTGGCCCCCTTCTTTGTTCCTTCTTTTGGAAAATTAAAAAAAAAAACGAGAGGGGAGGATTTCCAGCCCCCCGCTCCCTTCCCTTTTAGTCGCCTTCTACGACACGCAGGGAATACGTGGGAAGTATTCTTTCTCCCCTATCCCCAGGGATAATATATATATATATATATATATATATATATATATATATATATATATATATATATATATATATATATATATATATTCCTATGCACAATGAATTGAATACGAGAACATGTAAATATGATGTATTCAATCCTATGTGCATTAGAAAAAAACCTGCTCCCAGGCTACATCATATATATATATATATATATATATATATATATATATATATATATATATATATATATATATATATTGGAAAGGATCACAATTTTGCACGTGATCAAGATATTCCTACCAATCCGCGGGGAAAATGAAACACGATGTGATTATTACACGAAAGTGCACTTGGGAACTCATTGTGTTTTATATATATATATATATATATATATATATATATATATATATATATATATATATACATATATATATATATATATATATATATATATGCTTTTTTCTGATGAAATCCAAATTGCAATTTCGGAAATGGGTCCATGAAAAAGGCTCATTATAATAGGTTAAAGGATCATATAGGTGGGTGATATAGGAGCTATAGGCATATATGAGGCGCCCTCGAGGAAAAAAAATAATGCTGAAAGAGTATTTAGTGTGTGTGTGTGTGTGTGTGTGTGTATGTATTGCAAAAACATTTTGATCAGACCATGGTACAGAGACAAGGTGTACACAAGGTCAAATGTAACAAGGTTACATTTGGAATATTACTGGTGGTGTGATTATCCCTGGGGATAGGGGAGAAAGAATACTTCCCACGTATTCCCTGCGTGTCGTAGAAGGCGACTAAAAGGGAAGGGAGCGGGTGGCTGGAAATCCTCCCCTCTCATTTTTTTTTTTTTTTTTTTTTTTTTTTAATTTTCCAAAAGAAGGAACAGAGAAGGGGGCCAAGTGAGGATAATCCCTCAAAGGCCCAGTCCTCTGTTCTTGACGCTACCTCGCTAATGCGGGAAATGGCGAATAGTATGAAAGAAAGAAAGAAGTGATTAACAGTTAGGCCGACGTATATGAGTGGTGTAAAGTGGGTTACGCTCTTTAAAACTTTCATTCGTTGTCCGGGAATTAAAGAAAAAAAAAAAAGAAAGATGAAAATGTCGGAAGAAAATTTGCTTAAGTTAACGACACTTGCATCGTAAAAGTTTACTTCGTAAAATAAACTGAATGAGCAAGAGAGAGAAATTTTGATGCGTGTGACGGGACGATGTGACGCAGGTGCTTAGTTACGTGGCGAGTCGAGTGACGCAGGTAAACACAGGTTTGTGTGGCCAGTGTGACGTGAGGTGCCGAGAGAGAGGAGGAGGAGGTGGGTGGGGCGAGACTGCTTCTGCTGGATCTCGGTAGGTGGCGCTAGTCTCCCTCGAAGTACATAATGAACGGAGGGCAGAACGCCAAGCATGTGGAGTCTCGTACAAGGATAGAGAGAAGAGAGAGAGAGAAGAGAGAGAGTTGGTGCTTGTGAATACGAGCAGAGCAAACGAGGATCCTTTGAAAAGGATGAATGGAATTCTAAGGAAGAATAGCAAGCCGTTTTGAAAGGAGGTGAACAGGTGCAAGACGGAAGGAAGAGAGAGATGTGTGTGTGTGTGTGTGTGTGTGTGTGTGTGTGTGTGTGTGTGTGTGTGTGTGTGTGTCTTAAACCCTCTCTGACAGAGGACAACATTTTCTGCGACACAGACAGAAATACGTGGACAGAAATGAGTAAATGACTTGGGTCTTGGTCTGGGCAGGTTTGAGGTCAGGAGTGTGTGGAGCAGGTAAATGGTACTAAGAGAGAGACTGTACAAGGAAAGAGGCGACCAAAGACCTGAAGAAAAGTGTGATGTAGTGGATAAGAAGGAGAGGTGGTGTGTGTGTGTTTCTCAGCTTTGAGAAGCACCGGATGTTAGTGGATAAGAAGGAGAGGTGGTGTGTGTGTGCCTCAGCTTTGAGAAGCACCGGATGTTAGTGGATAAGGAGGAGAGGTGGTGTGTGTGTGTGTGTCTCAGCTTTGAGAAGCACCGGATGTGTCTAAGGGCTGGACGAAGACCAGTGTTAAGTAACGAGGAAAATTCGTTTTAGGACTAATAATAAATAGCACATTAAGTGTTCCATCGCACGGCAGGCGATGCATGTGTTACGCTCACGACCGGATGTGTGTGTGTGTGACGTAGTGTGTGAGGGAGGAGGAGGAGGTTTTACGAAGAGGAAAAAAAGAGTACAAAAGCCATGTTTTTTTTTTTTGGCTACAGGAGGTGGTGGTGAGAGAGAGAGAGAGAGAGAGAGAGAGAGAGAGAGAGAGAGAGAGAGAGAGAGAGAGAGAGAGAGAGAGAGAAGTGTTCACGGAGTTAAGAGTGGCATATGATGTGGTTCACTGTAGCTTGCTGAATGCTGGCCACACAGTTGCCCACAGGCGGATCACTGGTGGCAGTTCTGTGTGTGTGTGTGTAGTCTGACCCTATGTCTGGGAGAGCGACACTCGTATTCAACGACACCATTACAAAAAAAAAGGGGTGGAACTTGCTACAGTTGTTGTATGTGGGTGATGCTGTGTGTTGACGGAACCAGAGGATTAGGTCGACTGAGAAGCGCGTCAGTCTGACGACGAGTGTACAAAGAAGGATGCTGAAGTGTGGGGTCACCTGAACTGCACGGGAGGAAGAGGAGGAAGATATTCAACTGTGGGTCGCCTTGATAAGCTGCACAGGAGGAGGAGAAGGAGGATATTGAAGTGTGGGTCGCCTTGAAAGGTGTATGGGAGAAAGAAGAGGAGGAGGATACTGAAGTGTGGGTCGCCTTGAAAGGTGTATGGGAGGAGGAAGAGGAGGAGGAGAAGGATACTGAACTGTGGGTCGCCTTGATAAGCTGTACAGGAGGAGGATATTGAAAGTCAATGCGTGTCAAAACAAAGTTCTCGTCTTTTAGAGAAAATGGGTCGCCGGAGCGTTGTCGTGGCAGCATCAGCTGGGGACGCGCAAGAAGTAGGAGTGATCAAAAGGAAATTGGTGATGTAGCGGAAGCCTTCGTTAGGAAAATGAATTTGTGTGGAGTCTGCAAGACAATATGTATACTGGAGTGGTCGGTCGTCCTGCGTATAATACATGGTAATGCGGAGAGGGTGAAGAACGCCGCGTTAGAAGTGCTTTCCTGCAGGAGGGCGTGAGCCAGACACGCATGTCGTCCTGCTCTACGAAGGACGAGTATGTGAACAAGATGGTCCTAGTGAAGGACACAGGCCGCTGGTCCCTGATCTCCCTCTCCCACAACGGCGGCAGTAAGAAGGTCAAGCTCAACGAAGGTGATAACAAAAATTGACACCAGTCCGAGCGAGGGAGTAGCATACAGCAGTATAGTGAGCGAGGGAGTAGCGTACAGCAGTATAGCGAGCGAGGGAGTAGCATACAGCAGTATAGTGAGCGAGGGAGTAGCGTACAGCAGTATAGCGAGCGAGGGAATAGCGTACAGCAGTATAGTGAGCGAGGGAGTAGCGTACAGCAGTATAGTGAGCGAGGGAGTAGCGTACAGCAGTATAGTGAGCGAGGGAGTAGCGTATAGCAGTATAGTGAGCGAGGGAGCAGCGTACAGCAGTATAGTGAGCGAGGGAGTAGCGTACAGCAGTATAGTGAGCGAGGGAGTAGCGTACAGCAGTATAGTGAGCGAGGGAGTAGCGTACAGCAGTATAGTGAGCGAGGGAGTAGCGTACAGCAGTATAGTGAGCGAGGGAGTAGCGTATAGCAGTATAGTGAGCGAGGGAGCAGCGTACAGCAGTATAGTGAGCGAGGGAGTAGCGTACAGCAGTATAGTGAGCGAGGGAGTAGCGTACAGCAGTATAGTGAGCGAGGGAGTAGCGTACAGCAGTATAGTGGGGATCTCATGAGGGAGTCAGAGGTAAGACTGGTACAACATATACAAGGTTAAGAGACGGGGAAACACGAGTGTACAACTCTCTCCCCGCAACACATAAAGAATCATACACAACTATGTGTTTGAACGTAATTAAGCAAATATGAATTCCAGTACGTCACTGTGTACGTAACACACAACTATGCGTATGAACGTAAGCAAGTATGAATTCCAATACGTCACTGTGTACGTAATACACAACTATGTGTTTGAACGTAATTAAGCAAGTATGAATTCCAATACGTCACTGTGTACGTAACACACAACTATGTGTTTGAACGTAATTAAGCAAGTATGAATTCCAATACGTCACTGTGTACGTAACACACAACTATGTGTTTGAACGTAATTAAGCAAGTATGAATTCCAATACGTCACTGTGTACGTAACACACAACTATGTGTATGAACGTAATTAAGCAAGTATGAATTCCAGTACGTCACTGTGTATGTAACACACAACTATGCGTATGAACGTAAGCAAGTATGAATTCCAATACGTCACTGTTTACGTAATACGCAACTATGTGTTTGAACGTAATTAAGCAAGTATGAATTCCAATACGTCACTGTGTACGTAACAAACAATTATGTGTATGAACGTAAGCAAGCAAGAATGAATTTCAATACGTCACTGTGTACGTCACTGTGTACGTAATGATGTCTTGGTACGAACAGTGTCCAACATCCCTGTCCTCTGGTTCAGGTCCACGGGACCATCGAGTGTGCTAAGTTCGAACTCATTTCTGGGAGATGGTCGAGCTGGCGTGAAGGCGGGTGTGTGTGTGTGTGTGTGTGTGTGTGTGTTGGGTGGTTATGGAGCCGCTGACGTTAAGGCAAAGAATCCCGTCAGCAGAGCAAAGACAAGTTAGTCGGCGAAGTTAGTAGTGTCAGCCTACGAGAGCCGAAGTTAAGGCGGTTGGGTAATAGAGGGACAGAAGTTGTGGGGGCGAAACTCCACACCCGAGGATAACATGGCTGTGAGGGGATGCCATGACGGGGCGAGACGCTCTGGCTGCCACGGTCCCAGTGCGTCATGCTGGCGCTCCAAACTCCCAGCGAAGTGGTCGAGAAAAAAAAAAAAAACATGGCGACCGTTCTGGTACACACATAACTTGCACCACTTCCAGCCCTCATTTGCATATTGAATGTTGATCCACAAGCTAGGCGGACCTCCAGCCCTGCACATAACGCCAGGCACTCACCGCCAAGCCTCGGGTTAAGTGGTTCATGATTTAACAAGGTTTTCCTCCCGCCGTCTGTACATCGCGAGGCGAGGGGAGGAGGAGGAGCCTCCGCCGTGCTCCCCTCCAGCAGGAGTTTATGGAAGTGGGTGTTGGCGTCTCCTCCCCTCGCAAGCCAGCACTCAACTGACGATTCTCCAGCCCTCAGCTTCGATCCCCGGTAAACGGCGTCGACATAAGCAAGTTATTCCATTTCTATATACTAGAAAAAAAAAGCTATACTGAATGAGTGAAATCCTGTGTGTGAGTTATGTACAGGCAAGATCAGAGGAGAAGTGTGTGTGTGTGTGTGTGTGTGTGTGTGTGTGTGTGTGTGTGCGAGCGCTCAACGGGCCGGCGAACGAACTAGTTTCAGCGGCTTCTTGCTGTCTACTGCCCATCTTTCTTCTCGCTTTACCCCCGTGAAACATGGCCGTGTTTACAAGTCTCCATCAAGGTCAGAAAATCTTAAGACAAAATGTAAAAAAAAAAAAAAAAAAAAAGAGAGAACTCCAGAGATTCAGAGACAGAGAAATACAAATCTCAGAAGGTTATGGAAGACGTGGAAAACCTGTTTCTTAAAATTCACAAGATCGTAGCTGCTTGGAAAGACATTGGAAGGTGAAGTTTCAAAATTCATTTGTGTGGGGAGCAGACATGACCACGTCCCATCACCCAGGTGCCAGCAGCCACACATGTAGTCACGTGAAGCAGTGGCAACTTGCAGAGTATCTCGTGGTTTTCGCTAGTGGCGCGGGGGGCACACAGGCAGCTAATCCTCTGGAGCAGAAACCGGAGCAATATCTACATTAGAGGGAAAAGAGGACCAGCATTATGGCATACGGCAAATGGATCTAAGTTCGAGGCCAGACCGGGAGAGGTGACAAGTCGGTCTTAGCTTTGGAAACAAAGGCGACATCTGAACAGTTTCATAAAGAGACAATCAGATAATAGGACATTGTCGGAAAGTGTCCACACGTCTGCATTTGGAAACCAACTGATTACCTGATGAAGAAAGGAATTTGTTGATACAAAGGAGGAAGAGAATAGGAGACAGGAGAGAACCCTGGAGGACACTGCTCCTGGTAGGGGAGGAGGCTAATCCATCAAGATTTACAGAGTTAAGGACGGACATAGAAGTAACCAGACACAAGGGAAGCCAAAAGAAGGAAACTTGGAGATTAGACCCTAGTGCTGAACTCAATCTGAAACTTCACCAAGGAATACTACAGTAGATTACCCCCAAAAGGCTCTTCGAAAGGATGATCAAACATTAGTACACGGGACATCGCAGATGAATTTCATCATAGTGATGATCAGAGAATCAAGGTGCTTAAGGAAATGGAAGCTGAAGAAGGGTTCGAAGACTTTGAAATCACAAATCGAAGCACCAGCTTGATACTGTGAATGGTTAGAATGGTCACCCTTCTCCGGCACAGGCTGTGCAGATGAACGTATCCATGAACGAAAAAGTCTGGGCTTTTAAGCATAAATGGAAAAGACGAGCAAACACAGGCGCAATAATTGAGAAGCGCATCCAAACGCACGGAAGGTTACCATCCGGTCTATACGTCTTGTGATGAAAGAAAAGAGACTGTGGGGGCAGGGCATTACATTACTATAAGGAGCAACGGAGGTGGAGTTCGAGGCATAAAGTGGACCAGCAGATCCAGTTGGGACGACTACAATGTCGCTTGAATAGAAAAGCGGACGTAAAGGCCGTACGACATGAACGGCAACCGATCCATCGATGAGAGAAGTCGTCCTCACATTTCCTTCTGGACAAAGGAACGCTTCACCTCAAGAATAACATGTCTGCAATGGATTTCAGACGAGGGACGAAAAGCTTAATGCGAATCGGAGGGAAGGAGGAAGAATTTCCTCTGGTCCGATACGACAGGCGAGTCCTCAGAACCGAAATGGTTAGACGATGGACAGAAAAGCGAGACAAAGTCACAGAGGAAAAGAGGATATACCTTATGCTTCCATTCCAGCAGAGGTAAGCTTTCATTTACGTTCAGTAACGGTACAAGCTTAATCTATGGAAGTTATATCTTTAAAAAGATTTCTTTTTAAGAGAGTCCAGTCAGCGCTACTGCAGCGCTAACACTGACAATTAGAAGTGGTGGAGGTGGAGGTGCGATTAGTAAAGGAACACTTACAAGTCTGGTTTGGTCAACCAATTGGGGAGGAGTGTGTAGTTATGACGTCCAAGACTAAGCGTGGGTGTAAACAAATCCATAGTGTTACGAGTGTGTGACGTGCCTGTCTGGAGTATGAATAAGGTCGAGGACAATTTGCTCTAGGTCACAAAAAAGAAAATGGGGAGGAGGAGGAGAAGAGGAAGCAGAATTCACTTTCATTATGGTATACGTTGAAAATCTACGAAGCAGAGGAGCTGAACCTGAGGGTGAGAGGATGTCACGCCATCCTGGCAGGGAACTGAATAACGGAAGAAAGTTATAAAGTTTGTAGACTTAGAGAGAGAGAGAGAGAGAGAGAGAGAGAGAGAGAGAGAGAGAGAGAGAGAGAGAGAGAGAGAGAGAGAGAGCAGCAGCAGCAGGCGGAAAGGATAACACTCTCAGGCGTTTGGAAAAAACGAGCTTCGAACCGAATGATGTCAAAGTCTGAAGATTCGAGATGCAGGAGGCATGCAACAGGCGCGCTGGTGTCGGGGATAATGACACAGACTCTTCCTCTGAAACGAATGCGTCAAGAAACCTCATATGTCGAGATGCAAAGATGGGATGACTCAAAACACCAGTACACATCTGGGTGTCTAAATGAAATAATATACGACTACAGGAACTATCTAGGTAGCTAATCAACAGAAGAATGGCTGACGTGTTGACAAAACTAGTAAAATGAATAGAAAATAAAAAAAAAAATAGTCAGGTTTGATAGGAGAGAGATGGGCAAGGGTATTGGGAAAAGCTGTTACTTCTACAGCCTGAGCCCTCCCTCCCGTTGGCAACAGAGACAGGCGAGGTTCCATTCGATTCATTACATCCCATACTGGAACCTAGAGGCTATACCTTAAACTAGAGGCTAAACCTTTACTGTAATCTTCTACGTGTGTGTGTGTGTGTGTGTGTGTGTGTGTGTAGCTGAATAATGAGAACAGGGAAGGGGGAAAGGGAAAAGAAAATCGTCGAAGATAAAGCGGCTGGACAAGAGTAGAATACATGTATGGGGCACGCACGAGGATGTTCAAGTAAGACGGAACAGCAGACCCGACATGGAGGGAGCAAAGGCGTGTCCCTGGCATCAGGGAGCGTGACCCACTCCTTCGCTTCACTGTAGATGATGTGGTTTCATCTCACACGAGTCATCAGGTGATGTAAACTAATCTTGAACTTCCCAGGAAGGCAAGATGGTGTTCTAATATTACCCTTCGTTCACAACGGCCCACTATTACCCTAAGCTGTTGATTGAACTCTTGAGCACGACGGTGCGACGCTTGAGCACGACGGTGCGACGCTTGAGCACGACGGTGCGACGCTTGAGCACGACGGTGCGACGCTTGAGCACAATGGTGTGATCACCGAGCACGACGGTACGACCTTTGAGTACGACGCCTTCATGATGGTGTGACCTGTGAGTCCGACGGTACGGCCCTTCAACACGATGGTGCGACGCTTGCACGATGGTGCGACCCTTGAGCACGACGAGATGGCCCATGAGCATGGCCGTACGCCCTTTGAACACGATGATACGACCTTTAAGCACGACGGTACAACACTTGGGTATAATGCCTGGCCTCCCACTTGACCCTTAAGGGTGGGGTTCGCTACGTCTGGCTGGTGAGCTTGTGGTCCACCAGGTCTGGACCTGTGAGCTTATGGTCCACCAGGTCTGGACCCGTGAGCTTATGGTCCACCAGGTCTGGACCCGTGAGCTTGTGGTCCACCAGGTCTGGACCCGTGAGCTTGTGGTCCACCAGGTCTGGACCCGTGAGCTTGTGGTCCACCAGGTCTGGACCCGTGAGCTTGTGGTCCACCAGGTCTGGACCCGTGAGCTTGTGGTCCACCAGGTCTGAACCCGTGAGCTTGTGGTCCACCAGGTCTGGACCCGTGAGCTTATGGTCCACCAGGTCTGGACCCGTGAGCTTGTTGTCCACCAGGTCTGAACCCGTGAGCTTGTGGTCCACCAGGTTTGGACCAAGGGAGCTGTGTGAGCCTTCTAGTCCTACACGAAAACCATCAGATTCCATTCAAGTCATCTCTCTTTGGTTCCCTAATTCTTTATATCCTCAATGTCCCTGCATCAAACTCCTCCTCCATTTCACATCCAGCTTTCTTTTCCTCCCACAACTGTCCCCCAACCCCATCCATTCCTAGCCATACCTAACCCCTCAATCCCTAAGCCCCATTAAGCAGCCATGGCCACGACCACTCACAACCAACTCTCCCTCCCTCTCCCCATATCGCCTTCCCCCCTAAACAAGGGATAATAGATGAAGGCTCAGGGTGAGAAAGTTGGGTAAAGAGTGATCGCTTCTGCTAATGCCCATTTCTTTCTGAGGCCGCCCGCCTATTTCTTCCTATTTCTTTTTCCCTCGGCAGAAGACTGGGGAACAGCCTAGGGCCAATGAGGGCGGGGGTTCCTCCTGACGCAGGTGTAGATGGGGTGGAATAACTGCGGTATGGATAAGAGCAGCTTGTCCTCTAAGGTGTTGTAGAACTTAAAAGGTATCTTGTGAGTGAGGGGATCCGAAGAGATGTTAGCATTAACGGAGCAACGGATGGTAATGTTAACACATGTTAACAGCGACGGATCACAGGATGGTCATGTTAACAGAAGTTAGCAACGACGGATCAACGGATGGTAATGTTAACAGATGTTAGCACTAACGGAACAACGGATGGTAATGTTAACAGATGTTAGCACTAACGGAACAACGGATGGTAATGTTTACAGAGGTTAGCACTAACGGAAGAAAGGATGGTAATGTTAACAGAGGTTAGCACTAACGGGACAACGGATGGTAATGTTAACAGGTTAGCAACGACAGATCAACGGATGGTAATGTTAACAGAGATTAACGCTGGTGGAGGAGCGTGTGTTAATCAACATAACGTGCACATATGTCATATATATATATATATATATATATATATATATACATTAGCTATACCTGTATTACCGTCTTATATCTCAGTGATCAATTAATGCATGCGGATATGCATATGGCACGTGCTTGCATGACAGGAATGCATGTCACGAATGCACTGTTACACACACACACACACACACACACACACACACACACACACACACACACACGAGCCCCCATGATCCAGCGGGCAGAGTTCCGACACGCTAATCCAACGGGCTTGAGTTCGACACCTGGACAGGGCGGAGCCGACTCACAGTCAACCCCACCTGTTCATCCTTCCACATTCAGGGGTGATCGATGACGCGAGTGAATGACGAACTCCACACAGTCACAACCACCACACTCGCCTACACACTGCACGAACTCAAGAGCCATGCGGGAACGCACTCTACTGCCTCCACAGAGACATACTCCAACACACCTTCGTACAAACGCACCTTGCGACCCGCGCACACACACACACCCACACACACTCAAGACAGCCGCACAAACACTCGTACACACACAGACCATCGCACCAATAAAGTCCATCGGCCAATATTTGCCTCACCACCACCACCAACCCAGCCTCCAACCCTTCAGGAAAACCTCATATTGATCGACCAAGTCAGTCTGCCACTTTCTCCCAAGGAGGCGCACTTTCCTCCAGGCCTGGCGCACTGTCCTACAGGCCTGGCGCACTTTTCTCAGGGCCTATCGTACTTTCCTCCAGGCCTGGCGCACTTTTCTCCAGGCCTGGCGCACTTTTCTCCAGGCCTGGCGCACTTTCCTTCAGGCCTGGCGCACTTTTCTCCGGACCTGGCGCACTTTTCTCCGGACCTGGCGCACTTTTCTCCGGACCAGGCGCACTTTCCTTCAGGCCTGGCGCACTGTCCTACAGGCCTGGCGCAATTTCCTTCAGGCCTGGCGCACTGTCCTACAGGCCTGGCGCACTTTCCTTCAGGCCTGGCGCACTGTCCTACAGGCCTGGCGCAATTTCCTCCAGGCCTGGCGCATTTTCCTCCAGGCCTGGCGCACTTTCCTTCAGGCCTGGCGCACTTTCCCCCCAGGCCTGGCGCACCAGCGGGGCAAGATAGCGCCACACTCGCCTGTAGCCAAAGTCGTCCCTCAGGCGAGGGTGACACGCTGCAGTAGCACCTTTAACACCTTGCAAGCCATCGACCACCAGCCTCTGAATTCCCCAACAGTAGCGGGAGATCAGGTGGGCGGGTCGCCCCTGTGTTTCCTGAGCAGGAGAGGGAGGGAGAGAGAGAGAGAGAGAGAGAGAGAGAGAGAGAGAGAGAGAGAGAGAGAGAGAGAGAGAGAGAGAGAGAGGGAGAGAGGCTCCTAGCATGTGGAGGAGGGAGAGTGAGAGGGTGGGTGGTTGTTGGAATGGGGTGGGAGGGGAGGATAAAGATGTGGAACAGAGAAGAGGAACGAGTTCAATCGAATGATCGAAACGCATCAAAGTGGACACACACACACACATGACCCACCTGTTCATGACCTTCCTCAGGCGTGTTCTTTGGGTCAGTGAGAATGGATTTTCTTCCCTTCAGATACGTCATCTGATATTGTTCATTGTTGTTCTGGTTCGCTCATATGGCGTGGGCAACAGAAGACGTAATCAAGACCCTTTCATTAAAGCTAATATATATATATATATATATATATATATATATATATATATATATATATATATATATATATATATATATATATATTTAATCCTAGCGTAAGCCTAATATCCATTTCATCGACCAATCCTTAGAAGTATGATGAACACCTGGGCTGCCTGTGAACCGACCGCCGCAAGTAGGATTCGAACCTACACGCTTGACCCATGGCGTCCCCTTGAATGCACCACGATCAGTGCTACTGACACGATCCATGTTCTAAGGACGAGTGTAACCTCCTATCGCCACATACTTAAGCAGCTGATACCTTATCTTTCAGGACAGATAACCTGTTCTCTAGTGACCTCCTCCTCCTCCTGTCTTCTACAATCTACGATTAATTGTGTCTACACGGCTCGTGTTCTTAAGGGCCTTATCCTACTTTAAAGATGGGTTATTTAAAGCTTAGTCGTATGGAAATATGGATAAGCTTAAGAAAGGTATAAATACCTGCCATGTTTACTGACCATATCATCATTCCTCGTTCCTAGATCTGTGTGGGCGCCAGTACGTGCACCAGACTCAAAAGTGAGGCACCACGCCTCATGTTCATGAGATTTCCCCACCTCCACAGAGTTCCCATGAGCGTCGTGACTCGGTGGGTCGTATGGCACACCCGTCTTCCATCTAGGCTTCCAACAGGACCTGCGTTATGTTGCCTCCTTGGCTCATGCATTCTCGTGTGCTTAGCTTTGCTGTGAAGCTCCGGCGTAACACAATTGAGTTTTCCTCTTCAAACTCTGGATATTCATAGAGACATCTTCATCGTTGTTCAGTTCTCCATATCTGTTGTGGCGCGGTGCCCTGAGGCAGTGCAGTTCGTGAGAAGGATGGTCGGTTGGGGTTTCCTCGAGCCCTGCCACCTGCAGGAGGTCGTCCCTACCAAGTCAGTCAAGGGACCACAACATCCACAGGTTGAGTAATCTCTCCACACCTTCAGGTGATCAGGATAGCAATACCCAGGTCACACACACACACACACACACACACACACACACACACACACACACACACACACACACACACACCCTCACTATGCATGGGTTCCCCTGTATGGGGGGAGTACGAGTTTATGCAGACACTGAGGGTCGTCCAAATTGTGTACAGAAAACAGTACAGACAATGAGGGTCAGCCAGCTAATGTGTAGACAACAGTGTAGACAATGAGGGTTAGCCAGCTGGTGTGTAGACAACAGTGTAGACAAAGAGGGTCAGCCAGCTGGTGTGTAGACAACAGTGTAGACAAAGAGGGTCAGCCAGCTGGTGTGTAGACAACAGTGCAGACAATGAGGGTCAGCCATCTGGTGTGTAGACAACAGTGCAGACAATGAGGGTTAGCCAGCTGGTGTGCAGACAACAGTGTGGACAAAGAGGGTCAGCCAGCTGATGTGCAGACAACAGTACAGACAATGAGGGTCAGCCAGCTGGTGTGTAGACAACAGTGTAGACAATGGTCAGCCACATGATGTACAGACAATGAGGGTCAGCCAGCTGGTGTCCAGACAATATTGCAGAAAATGAGGGTCAGCCAGCTGGCGTGTAGACAACATACACAGGCCATATCCTGCCATCCGGGCTACACATCCTCACACATCTGCTGCCCCAGTTCCATTATGTGTGAGACCTGGGCATTCTCGAGCTCTGCTAAGATCAAGATAATCAAGGGATGTAGTTATCTTCTTAATATACATCTTAGCTGAGACGGCACGGGCAACTGTATGCCCTAATCTAGGTTATATATATATATATATATATATATATATATATATATATATATATATATATATATATATATATATCCCTGGGGATAGGGGAGAAAGAATACTTCCCACGTATTCCGTGTGTGTCGTAGAAGGTGACTAAAATGGGAGGGAGCGGGGGGGGGCTGGAAATCCTCTCCCCTCTCGTTTTTTAAATTTTCCCAAAGAAGGAACAGAGAAGGGGCCCAAGTGAGGATGTTCTCTCTTAGGCTCAGTCCTCTGTTCTTGCCGCTACCTCGCTAACGCGGGAAATGGCGAATATATATGGAAAAAAAAATGAATATATACATACATAAGGGTCAATTGCAGTTCAGTTGGGGTTCAGACGATTCACTGAAGCATGGTAATATACACCCAAGTTTCACTGGAGGGAATCTGAGTCATCAGGTGTAAACAAAACACCAAGTTTCATCTCCCAACCACAAGTCTTGTAAGACACACACACACATATCCTGGTGCCGTCGGGGCCAGAGAAGAGACCTCTTTCCCATATGACGTCATTCGGTAATCATCATTGCAACGAACTTATCGAGCGAGTCATTATCATATGCGGTATGCGTATGCGATATATTACGACTGGTATATCTTGACAACACGTCCTAATCCTTCAGCATATATGATTAGATATACCGGCGCAGATGGGTAATGGCAAGAGGACCAACGCGTAGACCCTATCATACCATATACACGGACCATCACAATGATTCCCCCACACCACCACAAGGCGATCACCACCATCACGAACCACAGACGTGGAATTGCCTCTAAGTACCTAATCACCTCGTTGTTAGCACCCGCTTGTACCGTAGGGGAAGGGAGTGTTACGCTCCTGTGCCTCCCATCCCCATCTCGACCATCACACGACCATCTGAACTCCTGTATGCTGTCGCCAGTGACGATTTTCCTTTTCTTTCAGTTTATACAGTTCATCCGCCAAGGATTTTCTCAGCATTTCCAACAAATTTCTTGCTAAGTTCTCTGATTCTTGTATCGGTTCATCTTTCGCAGAATTCTTCACTGTCCAAGTCGTTCATCTGTTTAGAACAAAAAACAACAGAAGAGGGATCAGGTCACTCCTTACTTCTCTCTCTTCCATGGTGGGCATATTCATAGCTTTTAGCCTTGCCTTGTAACTCAGGTGTTTTTTCAATTTCACTAGACCTTCTCTAGTATAACTTTGTGTGACTATTTCTGTGTTACGAGGAGAGAGTTTTACACTCATGTTTGTCTCATGTCTTATACGTATAGCAAGATCGTGTCTTTATTCTTAGGGATGTACACACACACACACACACACACACACACACACGCCCTAGTCTAAGCTAGATATCCATTTCTCGACGACCAGCCCTCGAAGTGGAGGATGAACACCTAAAGATGGGTGTGGGCCGATTGCCTCACCCAGGATTCGAACTCGCGCTTGTCCAATCCTAGCCTAGCCCTTGAAAACCTATGGTCAGTAACGCTAAATACTACATCGCCAAGGTCCTGTAATATGTGTGTATGTGTGTGTGTGTGTGTGTGTGTGTCAGGGGAAAACTTCATCCGTAAAGCCCCGGGTTCGATAACAGGAAAGGGTATATATATTCATTAGTTATTCATGCTCATTCATCATGCAGGCTCCTCTGTCATGAGGTATTACCAGAGAATTAGTCCTTTTTTTTGTATCTGCCCTGAATAATGACAGGTATTTGCATGACTGTGTGTGTGTGTGTGTGTGTGTGTGTGTGTGTGTGTGTGTGTGTGTGTGTGTGTGTGTTTTAGCTACACCCAGGAGGACATTCGTGTGTATTACAGTGTAGCCACACACAACCACTGGGGCATCGAGCCACACCAATCAAGACATCTATCTCTTTCACTGTCAACTTATCTAACCTATAGATGCACTTGCCTATCTTTCTTATCGTTTAGATAAAAATCGAAAAGCATTTCTTATCTTTCTGTCTAGATGTTTCCCATGTTGTAGATAGTGTGATGTTATCTACAAGGAGTGTAGTATGGTTCTTCTCTATTTTGCTGCTACACCAGCCGAGGTGTGTCACTACCCACACCTAGACACCTCTACCCACACCTAGACACCACTACCCACACCTGGACACTACCACCCACACCTGAACACTACCACCCACACCTGAACACTACCACCCACACCTGGACACCTCTACCCACACCTGGACACCTCTACCCACACCTGGACACCTCTACCCACACCTGGACACCTCTACCCACACCTGAACACTACTACCCACACCTGAACACTACTACCCACACCTGGACACCTCTACCCACACCTGGACACCACTACCCACACCTGGACACCACTACCCACACCTGGACACCTCTACCCACACCTGAACACTACTACCCAAACCTGGACACTACTACCCACCTCTACCCACTACCACCCACACCTGGACACCTCTACCCACACCTGGACACTACTACCCACACCTGGACACCACTACCCACACCTGAACACCACTACCCACACCTGAACACCACTACCCACACCTGAACACCACTACCCACACCTGAACACTACTACCCACACCTGAACACTACTACCCACACCTGAACACCACTACCCACACCTGAACACCACTACCCACACCTGAACACTACTACCCACACCTGAACACCACTACCCACACCTGAACACCACTACCCACACCTGAACACCACTACCCACACCTGAACACCACTACCCACACCTGAACACTACTACCCACACCTGAACACTACTACCCACACCTGAACACTACTACCCACACCTGAACACTACTACCCACACCTGAACACCACTACCCACCTCCACCCACACCTGGACACCACTACCCACACCTGAACACTACTACCCACACCTGAACACTACTACCCACACCTGGACACCACTACCCACACCTGAACACTACTACCCACACCTGGACACTACTACCCACACCTGAACACCACTACCCACACCTGAACACTACTACCCACACCTGGACACCACTACCCACACCTGAACACTACTACCCACACCTGAACACTACTACCCACACCTGAACACTACTACCCACACCTGAACACCTCTACCCACACCTGAACACTACTACCCACACCTGGACACCTCTACCCACACCTGAACACTACTACCCACACCTGGACACCACTACCCACACCTGAACACTACTACCCACACCTGAACACTACTACCCACACCTGAACACCTCTACCCACACCTGAACACTACTACCCACACCTGAACACTACTACCCACCTCTACCCACACCTGGACACCACTACCCACACTTGGACACCACTACCCACACCTCAACACCACTATCACCCCTAACAACGCCCACACCTGGCCATCGTAACAATACCGCCCACACCTGGCCACCGTCACATCACCACCCACACCTGGGCACCGTCACAACACCGCCCACACCTGGGCACCGTCACATCACCGCCCACACCTGGACACCGTCACATCACCGCCCACACCTGGACACCGTCACATCACCGCCCACACCTGGCCACCGTCACATCACCACCCACACCTGGGCATCGTCACATCACCACCCACACCTGGCCACCGTCACATCACCGCCCACACCTGGCCACCGTCACATCATCGCCCACACCTGGCTACCGTCACATCACCACCCACACCTGGCCACCGTCACATCACCACCCACACCTGGCCACCGTCACATCACCACCCACACATGGCCACCGTCACACCACCGCCCACACCTGGCCATCGTCACATCACCGCCCACACCTGGCCATCGTCACATCACCGCCCACACCTGACCACCGTCACATCACCGCCCACACCTGGCCACCGTCACATCACCGCCCACACCTGGCCACCGTCACATCATCGCCCACACCTGGCCATCGTCACAACATACCATTCCTGACGAGCCCTGACCTATTGTGGCCTCTCCTGGCCACCCATGGCCACTCCACTCGCTCATAAAACAACCGAGGCCATAAATACCTTCACGAGCCCATCATCACCGCCCGCCCATTCCCCATCACCACTGACCAAAAACGAGGGTGTTTAACCCTCACCCTTCGAGGCGGACCGTGTCGTACGGCTCTTGCCCTCACTACATCCTCCGCCCCTTCACCCAGAAGGCTGCCTTGTGCAGCCTAATTACCCATTATCACCAACATCCTCGAGTCTCTCTCTCTCTCTCTCTCTCTCTCTCTCTCTCTCTCTCTCTCTCTCTCTTTCATGCCGCACTCACAAGGTGCGACCCTCACATCCTCTGCTGGCTCGGGTTCCACCCTCTTTCTTGTCCTTGTAAAGAAGGATATTCTTATCCCCCGTTTTCTGTCCTTTCAGCTATGGTGTTCCTATGGTCTCCTTCCCCATTTTCTCTCCTTTCAGGAGGGGTGTTCCTATGGTCTCCTTCCCCATTTTCTATCGTTTCAACAGTGGTGTTCTCAGGGTTCTGTACCGTTTCCCACCTTAAAAGTGACCTTCCTCAGTTCTCTCTCCCTCTCTCTTCTACTCATCTTCGCAGCTTCCCCCTCACACACACACACACACACACACTTGAAAGACCAAGGACACACAGCTGCAGGTGTGTGTGTGTGTGTGTGTGTGTACTATGACGAGTGGCATGAGGTAAACTATCAAGGTAAACCACTGAAGTAAACCATATAGCTCTGACAGAGTATACAGTGATACACACGATCCTCACATTGCATGTAGTCTAATGATTCGACCCTCCGAGTGTGGAGCTACACTTAGGGTCAACCAGGCTACACCAGAGGGTGTGGTGTTAGCAGGAGTGGCTCTGGAGTTCTGACAGAGGAGTATCTGGTGCCTCTCTAAATTATGAGGTAACCTGAAACGGTCACCCTGCACCAAAGGGCATGGGAGGTGCCAAAGGGCAAGGGTGGTACCAAAGGGCATGGGTGGTACCAAAGGGCATGGGTGGTACCAAAGGGCAAGGGTGGTACTCAAAGGAATGGGCGGTACCAAAAGGCATGGGTCATGCTAAAAGACATGGGTGGTGCCAAAGGGCATGAAATGACACCAAAGGGCATGGATGCTGCCCAAAGGCATGGGCTGTACCAAAGGGCTATGGGTTATACCAAAGGGTTATGGGTTATACGAAAGGACTATGGGTTATACCAAAAGGTTATGGGTTATACCAAAAGGTTATGGGTTATACCAAATGATGAGCTTATATACTCTAGTATTAAGAAACATTGTGATAGCGAGGAAGAAGCCACCGATCATTTATCTTACAGTACAAATCATTTTGACATTTCCCCCGTCACAAACCACCTGGTTCTTTGTTATAGCAAACGACCCTTTCAACTCCCTCTTTTTAACTCGTTATTGCTAACGTGTCGACATGTCTCGTCTGGATGTGGTATCCTAAACCATGTCATTCTGTCGCAATCAACCGTATTAGTCTGTCTGTCTGTACGTCAGAGTACGAACGGATCCCAACACTATGGAGTTACACCAACTCCTCTGGAGCCGTCCCGAAATAGAAGGTAATACACTCTGGGTAAATGTAATCGCGCTAAAAGATTCTTCTCGTTATCTTAAAGCATGCGAAGGATTACATTAAATGGCACGTATTTGAGATTACATAAAACAGGGCAGTTATACCAAGGCCTCGGGGTCTGTGTTACCAAAGGGCATGGGTGGATACTAAGGCCTCGGGGTCTGAGTTACCAAAGGGCATGGGTGGATACTAAGGCCTCGGTGTCAAGAGTTACCAAAGGGCATGGGGCTGTAATCTAAGCGTAGGGAGAGATAACCAAAAGGGTCGAGGAGATATAAAAAGGTCGTGTGTTACAACAGAGGGGGGCCGGAGTGACACTGTAAGGGTACGGGGCGGGTAACGTTAAAGGGCCCAGTGTTACATTAAAGGGTAAGGAGTTGCTATTAAAGGGCATAGCGTTGCACCCAGGGTGGGTATGGCGTTATACTAAAGGGCACGTTGCCCTCGGGAAAATCCTATGCTTCTGTAGCCGAGGCCTTGAAGACGACCTGCCGGAAGGCGAGAGACGGAGGGTCGGGGAAAGAGAAGGGGGGAGAAAAAAACAACAACCACGGATGAAGAAAGAGAGAATAGCTTAAGCACGGTAAAGATCATGAGAACAGAAGGGAACACACGCAATAGGTTCGACACAGACATAAACAGATCGTCTCGTGGTAGCCATTAACGGTAAACAGAACACCAAAGTGGAACAGATCGTGGAACAGATCGTGCGAGACATACACATAGTAAAACAGGACATCAGGTAACACACTATGAATCAATTAATAAGACCCAGGGAACAATTTTCAGGGGTGACTAAAGTAGAGAGTTTACACGTGGCAATTTGTCGCAAAGTGGCGGAGGACGCATGCCGACTCGTGTCCTTGCGTAGTATCCCCTATAATTGTAGGGGAAGAGAAATATCTTACTTCCCTCCCTTATCATTATAACGAATCATTTCTCAGAATACGTATATACTTTTCTTACTATAGAGATTCGTGAATCATTCCAACACGAAAATTGCCACGAACAAACCTGACGTTTCGTGACTGACGAAGTTCTCCCTTAAAAAAGATATACATATATATATATATATATATATATATATATATATAAAACGAAAACAAGGAGTCAAACACCTTCTCAACTCGGCACGAGTTCCCATGCTGCTATTTCTGTAGCCTGCTCGAAATCGGATTTCATACGAGAATTAGGTCACCTGAAAGTTCGCTTACGAGGTTATATATTTTCAAGCAGATATTTAATTAGTACGCAGCAGTCTGATCCCATCCCCGCCCTCCCTCCCTTCCCTCCAGAGGCGGCGCCGGATGAAGCCAGGAGATTAGGGCGTCAGTTTAGGATGAAGGGGGAGAGTCTCTCGCGTGTACATCAATATGTGCTAGTTTCCTTAGTGCTGGCGTTGGCATTAGGGATCCGTGTGTGTGTGTGTGTGTGTGTGTGTGTGTGTGTGTGTGTGTGTGTGTGTGTGTGTGTGTGTGTGTGTGTGTGTGTGTGTGCGATGTATCCCAGGCACCGCAAGCTGTGCCATATTTAATGTAGGTCCTCTCTCGTCCCACTAATGTGGTCTGCGCTACAGATAAAACCCCACGACCTGTGGTGATCAAGACCGCGGAGGCGTCGTCATGAAAGCGTAGATGAGAGGTAAAGCAGGATGGTGGGCCAGGTAATGTCCCAAAATTGTTGAGGCGCTGGTGGACGTCTCACGGCAAGACGTGTCCCATACTGGCGTAAGGAGGGGTGTGGTCTCTCTGGGTGTCCCATAGTGGTGTGGGGAGGGTTGTGTGCCCCACCTGGTGTCCTCCAGTGGTGTGGGGAGGGTTGTGTGCCCCACCTGGTGTCCTCCAGTGGTGTGGGGAGGGCTGTGTGTCCCACCTGGTGTCCTCCAGTGGTGTGGGGAGGGCTGTGTGTCCCACTTGGTGTCCTCCAGTGGTGTGGGGAGCGCTGTGTGTCCCACTTGGTGTCCTCCAGTGGTGTGGGGAGCGCTGTGTGTCCCACTTGGTGTCCTCCAGTGGTGTGGGGAGCGCTGTGTGTCCCACCTGGTGTCCTCCAGTGATGTAGGGAGCGCTGTGTGTCCCACTTGGTGTCCTCCAGTGGTGTGGGGAGGGCTGTGTGTCCCACCTGGTGTCCTCCAGTGATGTAGGGAGCGCTGTGTATCCCACTTGGTGTCCTCCAGTGGTGTGGGGAGGGTTGTGTGTCCCACCTGGTGTCCTCCAGTGGTGTGGGGAGGGTTGTGTGTCCCACCTGGTGTCCTCCAGTGGTGTGGGGAGGGTTGTATGTCCCACCTGATGTCCTTCAGTGGTGTAGGGAGGGTTGTGGTCCCACCTGGTGTCCTCCAGTGGTGTAGGGAGCACTGTGTCCCACCTGATGTCCTTCAGTGGTGTGGGGAGGGCTGTGTGTCCCACCTGGTGTCCTCCAGTGATGTAGGGAGCGCTGTGTATCCCACCTGGTGTCCTCCAGTGGTGTGGAGAGGGCTGTGTGTCCCACCTGGTGTCCTCCAGTGGTGTGGGGAGCGCTGTGTGTCCCACCTGGTGTCCTTCAGTGGTGTAGGGAGGGTTGTGGTCCCACCTGGGTGTCCTTCAGTGATATAGAGGAGGGTTTGGTCCCTCTGAATGTCCCAAAAGCGTGTAAGGAGCATGTCCTTCCCGTCAGTGTCCCACAATGATGCAGAAAGTGTGCATTCTTCCCCTCCTCCCTCGGGTGTCCCACACTGGGGTCGGACAGTGGACAGCGTACGGCATTTGCTGGGGGTGGATTTGGGGGATCTGCCTGGGGCAGTGGATTTGGGTTAAGTAAATCTCACTTTTACTGTGCAATATAAGTCACGATCCTGCTTTATATACATCTCAGTGGAGTTTATTGGGTCGTAAGTGTGTGCGTGTGTGTGTGTGTGTGTGTGTGTGTGTGTTGGTACACAAAATCCTTTGAAATTACGATACCGATTCCCTCCCTCACAGACTGATGCCATAAACCTCGACACAAAGGTGCGTGTGTGGAGCTTCCTAAACCAGTAGGTGCTGAGGATATATATATATATATATATATATATATATATATATATATATATATATATATATATATGATACCAAGAAACCATATCCTCCTCCTCCTGTTCTTCGAATTTCGGACGAGGCGCACAGGAACATTCACAACAGCAGTATTCATATGTATCCAAATATACACATGAACGCTCATACACTTATACATATGAGAAATTGATAGTCTATCATACATGAATACACACACACACACACACACACACACACACACAAGGCGGGCGCAAACAGACAAAGGCCTGTCCATCATGGCTATATTTTTTCCCTAGCAGGTGTGGTGTTGACAACACAGAGGCAGTTGTTGTAGCGACCGACCTCCTGACGCTCGACCCTTCAACGCTCACTATCTCTGGCGGCTGCTGCTGCTGCTGGTGTGTTGTAAGCAAAGGCACACAACAAGACGACGACCCTCTGTCGATAATAACCCTTGTGCTGTGTGTGTGTGTGTGTACGCAAGCTGGGGGTCGGTTGGTGTACTGCAGGTGTATGCAGTAGTCAGGCTAAGGGTTAGTTGGGTGACTGGGTGCTGGTGGCTTACTGGGTGCTGGAATGGGGTTGGTTGGGTGCTGGGGGTGTCAGAAACCACACTCAAGCTGGGGGAAAGGGGTCGATTGGGTGGTGGTGGTGGTACTCGTTGCTGGAGTGTTAGCAACCAGCTAGATCACGGGGGTTGGCTAGGTTGTGCTTCTGGGATGCCAGTGGCTAGCTAATCAGCCAGCCAACCAACTATATTGGGAGGTGAGGGAAGAGGTAAGGGAGGGAGTGCTAGTGCTGGGGTGGAGCAGCCAGCCAACCAACTATATTGGGAGGTGAGGGAAGAGGTAAGGGAGGGAGTGCTAGTGCTGGGGTGGAGCAGCCAGCCAACCAAGCCACCGCTCACCAGATCAACACGTCCAGTGTTTACAGGCGCTCTTCAGGGGGCTCTCCAACCCGCCAGGGAACAACACCACCTTGGACTAGATATACAACCACTTCTATATACATCTAAAAGGAAAATACATCACCGAGGATGAAATACAGCGACCTGTGACCGAAATACAACAACCTGTATAAAAAAAAGTTCTTGAAAGAGAGGCAGGAAGTCATTATAGCTCATTGTGACGTCCTCTAGAAGGAGCAATTAACACAAGTTTCAAGTTGAAGATGACAAAATGAATCTTTGTCTTGCTCCCAATCGATAATCCTCTCCGGCTGGAGACAGAAATGTGGATGTGCCACACCAGTACGAGGTCTCATGGAACCATAAAACGTCACACGATCGTCTATATCTATCCAAATATCAAATACTCAATCTAGTTCTTCTCCTGGGTGAGACCTGCAGGAGGAGGTACCTTTTGTTGTTATAGTGCGAGAGGTTCGGACGCTCGATAGCTGTCCTTATGAATCATATAAGGTAAAGTAGGGAAAGGGTATACCTTGACCTTTGGCGAGAAACGGGAAGAATCATACAGTGGAAGATCCACAGGAAGAATCATACAGTGGAAGATCCACAGGAAGAATCATACAGTGGAAGATCCACAGGAAGAATCATACAGTGGAAGATCCACAGGAAGAATCATGCAGTGGAAGATCCACAGGAAGAATCATGCAGTGGAAGATTCACAGGAAGAATCATGCAGTGGAAGATCCACAGGAAGAATCATACAGTGGAAGATCCACAGGAAGAATCATACAGTGGAAGATCCACAGGAAGAATCATACAGTGGAAGATCCACAGAAAGAATCATACAGTGGAAGATCCACAGAAAGAATCATACAGTGGAAGATCCACAGGAAGAATCATACAGTGGAAGATCCACAGGAAGAATCATACAGTGGAAGATCCACAGGAAGAATCATACAGTGGAAGATCCACAGGAAGAATCATACAGTGGAAGATCCACAGGAAGAATCATACAGGGGAAGATCCACAGGAAGAATCATGCAGTGGAAGATCCACAGGAAGAATCATACAGTGGAAGATCCACAGGAAGAATCATGCAGTGGAAGATTCACAGGAAGAATCATGCAGTGGAAGATCCACAGGAAGAATCATGCAGTGGAAGATCCACAGGAAGAATCATACAGTGGAAAGTCCACAGAAAGGATCATGCAGTGGAAGATCCACAGGAAGAATCATGCAGTGGAAGATCCACAGGAAGAATCATACAGTGGAAGATCCACAGGAAGAATCATACAGTGGAAGATCCACAGGAAGAATCATGCAGTGGAAGATCCACAGGAAGAATCATGCAGTGGAAGATCCACAGGAAGAATCATGCAGTGGAAGATCCAAAGGAAGAACCATGCAGTGGAAGGTTCCTCTCATGGCTTAGTTCCCCCTCTACAAGGCCTCTGGAACATGGCTACACTACAGTGACCCGACACCAGATCATGGGGCGACAACCTGAGAACCCTCAGGTGTTGTGAGGTTACTGTAGGTGCGGGTAATGGGCGACCTGCGGGAGGAGGTCCAGACCTCAGGTGGTGCCAGGACACGGGAAGACGTCAGGCCTTCGGGTCTTTGTGAATCTTTGACACGACAGGTTTATGAGGCGACTTTGGGGGGTGGGTGAGGTGACCTAGGATGTAGTAAGGCTATGGTGGAGGAGCAGGTGACAGTAACACCCTCGAGACATGGGATGTAGTGAGGGAGGCTCGAGCAGAGCGGGTCACAGGAACCCCCTCGAGACCTGGGATATAGTGAGGGAGGCTGGAAGAGTGCAGGTCACAGGAACACCCAGGATGGACCAGGACTGTCGTAAGAAACTGGACAATCCGACCGTTGAAAACTCTTTGGTATCTACCCAGCCAACTTCGCCAGCCACGCCACAATGCTTCACTTTTAGAACATATGAAATTTGGATTCACAACTCACTTCGGTACTTAGATTATATAAGAGTGCTTCGCTACCAAACCCCGACTCTGGCCAGATAAACAGCCACACACCTCACAGACATCCACAGACCGCGCTGTTCTCAAAGTCGAACGCGAGATTTATGCTGATGGGAGAAAATGTACAGAATGGTGAGTGTCTTTGTGTGGCCGCGCTTCCCACACTCGCCCACCGCCCCTCTGTGTGTGCGAGGGAAGCCCTCCTGGACCACACGCACGTCCTACAACACTAGACACATTATTCCAGCAGTCTACCACGATAGGCTGAGGGTAAGACAGTACCTTACTGCTGGTGGTGCACTGGAGGGGGTATGGTCCAGTACCTTACTGCTGGTGAGGCACTAGAGGGGGTAAGGTAAGCCAGTACCTTACTGCTGGTGGTGCATTGGAGGGGGTATGGTGTAGTTTCCTCTCAGTAAATGTATAGTCAGTCTGCCTCCCTCTGTATGTAGAGTCTGTCTCCCTCCCTCTGTATGTAGAGTCAGTCTGTCTCCCTCCCTCTGTATGCAGAGTCAGTCTGTCTCCCTCCCTCTGTATGTAGAGTCAGTCTGTCTCCCTCCCTCTGTATGTAGAGTCAGTCTGTCTCCCTCCCTCTGTATGTAGAGTCAGTCTGTCTCCCTCCCTCTGTATGTAGAGTCAGTCTGTCTCCCTCCCTCTGTATGTAGAGTCGGTCCGTCTCCCTCTCTATGCATAGTCACTCAAGTCTCCCTGTGTATGTATGTATGGCCACTATTTCCCTGTGTAGTATAACCTCCTAACCTCCCTATGTGTTCATAATCTATCTCCCTCCGCTGTGTAGGCGTAATCTGCATATATACCAAGAACCGTACACACTGTATATACTTGCTGGTATACTAACTACATCCTGGGCTTGTGTTCGTCATACACCCACCCACGAGGCGCGTCTCTCGTCTTGACGCTCTCCCACAGAGCACAGCCACCTCAACAACGTCCAGAGAAAGATACAAAACGTCAAGGAAGACGTAAGCTGAAGCTTAATTGATCTAGAAGATAATCATGTGTGTGTGTGTGTGTGTGTGTGTGTGTGTGTGTGTGTGTCCGGCATCAGGGGGAGGCAGTGTGTACAAGGACGTGGGGCCGTGTTATTAAGGCATCCTAGGTATTTCCATCAAGTATCTGCCGGACATCATGATTAACACAGTCTCCCCCCTCCCCTCCAACCCTCCCTCCCTCCCTCCCCTTGCTCCTCTGACCCTCCCCCCTCCCCCCCCTCAGGATGGAGAGCCAGAGGCAGAGAAGGTGCGAGGGAAGGAGAAGGTGAGGGGGGGTTATCAAGAGATGGGAGGAGGATAAAGGTGGTGGACAATAGGAAGGAGAAGGATGGAGCGCGGACGAAAAGAAGGACTGAGGAAGATGGAGAGAGAGAGAGAGAGAGAGAGAGAGAGAGAGAGAGAGAGAGAGAGAGAGAGAGAGAGAGAGAGAGGAGGGGTAATAACCAAACAGCTTGTCCCTCTCCCAATTTGTGTAATGATGCTCACGATCGCCTCCTATTCCATCCACCCTCCTCCCATTTCGTCAATTACCCGCCGCCTCTATCTCACAGTGTGCAATTTTCTCGCCTCTTCCCTCCCTTTTACATCCTGTGATCAACGCCTCGCACCACCTCTTTACTCTTCAATCTATCTTTTCTCCACTACCATATTCCTTCTCTCTCTCTCCTCACCATTACTCTCCTTCAATCTGATGTGTGAGGGAGCTTCAGTGACCCATTTCCTTTTTTTTTTTTGAAATCCCTTGAGCGCGACGGTAAGCGTGACCCATTGGTGCAGTGGTACGATACTTGCGAGCGACGGTACGACCCATTGGTGCAGCTTTACGACACGAGCACGACGGTACGACCCATTGGTGCAATGGTACGTTACTTGAGCGCGACGGTACGACCCATTGGTGCAACGGTACGATACTTGAGCAAGACGTTACAACCCCTTCACTCCGAAGGTACGACCTCAGACTGCGACGGTACTACCCTCGGGGACAGAGCTACGACCCTTAGACGATATAGTATGACCATCGTACCCAAAGGCCGTTCCGTCGTGCTCAATGGTCGTACCGTCGTGTTCAAGGGTCGCACTGTCGTATTCAAGAGTCGTACCATCGTATTCAAGAGTCACAACGTTGTACCCAAATGCCGTACCGTCGTGTTCAAGGATCTTACTGTCGTATTCAGTCGTACCGTCGTGCTCAAGGGTCGTACCGCCGTGTTCAAGGGACGCACCGTCGCGTTCAAGGATCGCATCGTCGCGTTCAAGGATCGTACCGTCGTGTCCAAGCGTCGTACTCTTGTGCTGAGAGGTCGTGCTGTTATACCCAAAGGTCGTTCCGTCATTTTAATGGGTTGTACTGTTGTAACCAAGGGCGTACCGTCGATTTCAAGGGTCGTATCGGTGTACCCAAAGGCGGTACAGTCGTGTTCAAGGGTCATACCGTCGTGTTCAAGGGTCGTACCGTCGTGCTCAAGGGGTTGATGTCCAGTCTGGAGAAAGTATGTCAACGACTTCTACTCTTCAATATGTAGATCACCTATTTACATGACCACCACCTAACCCACGGTTCATTCCTCTGTACACTAACTCTCCTCCTGTACACATATGGCCACCCTTGACTGACTACATCCTCCCCCCTCAGTTCATCAACCCGTTCCTCTACCACCATTTATCCAACGCTGTATCACACATCTTACGCCTCAGTCCTCGACGCGAGCCTAACATACCTACCCCACACATTCCTCCCGCAGCGGACAATGTATTACCAACCTTGTATCAATTACGAATTCAACAGGTACAAAAATCCTTTCCTTTTTTTTTTCTTTTTTTCAACCACCACTCCAGAGTTACAGAGGGAAGGGCCAACTCTTTTTTTTTTTTTCCTTTTTCTTTTTATGTTACTTTCACACTTGGCGGGCCAGCCGAGGGTAAGGCCAGGCCAGGCGGGGGGCAACAGTGCGCACGAGAAATAGAGAGAGAGTTAGTGAAACGTGGAACCGCGACACCGTAGACTTTTTCACGTTGGGGGAGGTCGGTACGTCTGTGGTAAATGTGTGTTTCCTCAATCACTAAGGTTATTGAGGGATCTTTAACAAGTGTGTGTATATATTATATATATATATATATATATATATATATATATATATATATATATATATATATATATATATATATTGGGTACAACCACTATTCTCGGCTCCATATCTCCAGCTTATATTCTAGTTTCTCGCTTGCACCACACAACTGAATCATTTAGAGGCTGTCCCTAACACTGACTGTCAGTCTTGCTATGGTTCTGTCTATCACACACACACACACACACACACTCACACACTACCACTTACAAGTGTGAAATATTCCTAGCAGACTCCGCTACAGAGGGACGCTCCCGCCCAATTCATGGCCGCTATGTTCGCCTTATATCCATGCAAGAGGACCTGCCTGTCAAAATGACTTCCTGTACTTCGTCGTCACCTCCAGCAGTCTCGACAAATTCATTTTCATTCACAAGACGTCAAACTCCTCCTCCAGTTTTACATCATTCAACCATATTCTTCACTCCGGAATATATATATTTTCTCTTTTTCATTTTCATCGAAGTCCAAACTTTACTTTGTTTGTGGCATCGTTCAATTTCGCCCTCTCCACCACCAGAAGTTCCTCCACAATCCTTCGTATTGCCTCAACGTCTCGTGTTGGCTGACCCTTGACCACATCTTCGTCCCCTCCACACGTTTCTGCAAGGCTCCCACTGACTTGAACCCCCCAATGGCATTTCTCCTACTACCTCTATCACCAGGTAGAACGCTCCTAACGACTCCATATGGTCTATTTCTAATTATACTTGATCGCCGTTTCCCGCGTCAGCCAGGTAGCGCTTCTCATCTTGGTTTATATCCACACATATTCAGACACATCCCAGTCTAGGCCTTCGAGGAGGATGAGCACTCCCCTCTTGAGTCCTTCTCCTGTTTCCCCTTTTAAGAAATATATATATATATATATATATATATATATATATATATATATATATATATATATATATATATATATAATGAAAATCTTTCAAAAAACACACCTTTTAACTTACATGACCGTAAAGTCCTGACACATCAACACTTATTTCCAAAATGCATCACTACCCCATATACCTCAGGTTCACAACACATGCCCGTCGTCTTACCTATCAATACGACTGGGTTTCCCAGTCAAAAAAAAACTCTAAAAATACATAAAAATAAAGTCTTTATTTGAGGGATAATGTTGGTTTCATGATGCATCACCTAGGCAGACCACAGCTCTGGCTCTTCCTTCAATGGTGGGGCCTCGTCATCCTGGCCATGCGTGTATAATCCTCTAAATTACCAGTGTGGCAAACACCTTCCACCCACACACACAGGTATATATACACACACACACAACCATTTCCGTCAAATTCAGTTGCTACCTTAACCAGTCCTCCTGCTGAAGGGAGCTTACCCCTCTCTCTCTAGACCTCAGTAAAGCACCTTACTTGGATGTCGATCATTTCAACAATCAACACAAATTTATATATATATATATATATATTTCTTCTTTTAGACCGCAAAGTTTGGTTCTTTTCGCCCCCTCCTCCCCAAGGCCACAAACTATTGACGCAAACTTTCTCCTCCTTCTCAGGACGCGAAGTAGTTTCCTCAAGACGCAATTATTACCCTCAAGGACGCAAATTAATTTTTCCTTGATAAACCCCTGAAGACAGACTGTTAATGTCACCATTTGTACACAAAATTACCGTCAACCTTACGTAGTGGAAGGCATGATGACCTTACCTCTCTATCACCGTTCGGAACACCTCCAACTCCGTTGCCCAAGCCAGGAGGAAGCATCGAGGGTAAAACAAGTGAAGCTCATGGAAATCGACTCTGTCCAAAAGGCGCGGACCTGATGTGGAGTCAGGAACCAACGCGCCGGCGCGGGAGTATGACATCATTGTCTTTCATGTTCGTACCTTCCCATCCATCACTACTGACCTATTAGGTACAGGTAGTCATGGCCTTCTTCTCCGGGTCGGTAGTGGAGGGTTTGAGCTGCCCTGCTACTGGCTGCTGTCAGGAGGGCCATATAGTCGTACTGATGAACCACCAATAAATCGCTACTAACACTCAAAGCTCTCGTGTCAATCTAGAAGATCTCGTATATATTACAATTCAATATCGAAAGAAGAATAGACACACCCTCTCCGATATGGTGTGATAAGCGTTATCTCAATGACTTCCTCCCCGCTTTCTTGCACACGTCCACCATCTCGGGACAAAGATAGCGTCGTGAAGGGCTCACAGATAACACACACCTCCACTTCCCTATCTACACTGCTGATACATTCTACCCCCTCGCGTTTAAGTGTGTCAAGTTTTCTACTATAAATACCCTATTATCACGACCCATCTTTTGTCATACCTTTAAAAAGAACAAAATCCTTAGAAAACTTTGCGTCACAGAATCCCCAAATTACACGAATGTACAATTTGTCTGTAAGGTTATTACAGGGTGGAATTTTACCGGGGGAGGAGTGGTTTGACCGCCCGCTAAATAGCAAGACACAGTTGGCAAAATCCTGACACGGTTTGGTGAATGTGTGACCCGTTGCACAGTATAGTGTAGGATTTCCCTCATGATACGTTTATTGAGATGTAGTTCTGGGGTTGTGAGGGGGTAGCCCAACTCAGATTCTCTGGGGTAGAGGGAGTACAGCCTTTTGAGTGCGATGGTACGAACGCTTGAGCCACGACGGTACGACCCTCAGCACGATAATCCGGCTCTTAAGCACGACTCTTAGCACGACGATAAGGCTCTCGAGCACCACGGTACGACCCTCGAGTATGAAGGTACGACCCTTGAGCACGAAGGTATGACCCTCGAGCACGACGGTGCGGGCCTTGAGCACAACGGTACGACCCTTGAGCACGAAGGTACGACCCTCGAGCACGTCAATCCGGCCCTTAAGCACGACGGTACGACCCTTACCACGACGATAAGGCTCTTGAGCACGACGGTACGACCCTTGAGCACGACGGTACGACCCTCGAGCACAAGGGGACGACGGCCCAAGAGCACGACCACAAGACCCCCTGGGATACTATGGCCCATAAGCTTTGACCCAACCCAGATCAAAGGCCGGGCCAACATGTTCCAAAGTTTACGATTCATAAATAGTACCATCGAGCTCGAGGGTCGTTCCATCGTGCTCAAGGGTCGTTCACTTGTGCTCAAGAGGTGAAGACTGAAAACTCTCTCTCTCTCTCTCTCTCTCTCTCTCTCTCTCTCTCTCTCTCTCTCTCTCTCTCTCTCTCTGACTCGGGGAGCACATTCATGTGTCTTGCTCCATGCATCGCCCAGGTCCACATACGAGGCCTTTGATTTCCCCAAACCATTTTTTTTTCCAGGTTCTCCGACGCAATATGCAGCAGTGTTGCCATCCTGGCCAAAATTTCCCCTTTTTTTCCCCCCCTCTCTCTCTTTCTCTTCATATAAACTCTTAACTTTCCATAATATTTCTATGGCTTTTTCTTTCTTTTTAAGAATTTTTCCTCTGAATGTTGTTTCGTCCAATATGGGAAAGCTAACGATACATTAAGACGTGCGTCCACATACGAACGCTGGGCGTATCTGCTCTTTGCGTCCACACACGAACGCTAGAGTGTATGAACGCTGTGGCGTACGAATTTTGTGGTGTATGAACGCTGTGGCGTATGAACGCTGTGGTGCATGAACGCTGTGGTGTACGAACACTATGGCGTATGAACGCTGTGGTGGACGAACGCTGTGGTGGATGAACGCTGTCGTGTATAAACGTTGTCGTGTATGAACGCTGTCGTGTATGAACGCTGTCGTGCATGAACGCTGGTATGTTACAAGCGGGTCCTGTGTGGTCAAGTTGCCTAGGACCCAACTTCTGCTTCGAAGTTCGTTCCAACGAAGAGATCCACCAGCCAACCAACACACCACTACATTACTGTGGGGCCTGACCTTATATATATATATATATATATATATATATATATATATATATATATATATATATATATATATATATATATATATATATTATGAACAAAATAACAGTCTGAAGTCTATCGAAATTCCTGCAGCCAAGCGCTGTCTACCATAGATCTGTTCTTGTGAAAATGAAGGAAACTTTATCCCTACGATACACACACACACACACACACACACACACACACACACACACACACACACACACTTGCTGTGTCTGCATTACTTTGTAATGGTATGTACACATGATCACAGCCAATGTATGAATTACTTTACATGCCAACTAGATATACAAAAATGATCAGTTTTAAATACACGGGCAATATTCGACCAGATAACTGAAATATTCGACCAGATAAGTGAAATATTCAACCAGATAACTGAAATATTAAACCAGATTACTGAAATATTCGACCAGGTCACTGAAATGTTCGACCAGATAACAAACATTCGACCAGGTCATTGAAATATTTGACCAGGTCACTGAAATATTCGACCAGATTACTGAAATATTCGACCAGGTTACTGAAATATTCGACCAGATAACAAACATTCGACCAGGTCATTGAAATATTCGACCAGGTCTCTGAAAATTCGACCAGGTCACTGAAATATTAGACCAGGTCACTGAAATATTCGACCAGGTCACTGAAATATTCGACCAGGTCACTGAATATTCGACCAGGTCACTAAAATATTCGACCAGATCACTAGAGCGCTTTCAGATAGACATTTCGAACCCTACAATACACTGATGTATTCTGGCGTTCTACCATTGCTTAATATTAGATTACCGTCAACTCCAAACATTTTCTTTCTTTCTTTTTTAACTTTTACGAGCTTTTAAAAATGTATTTTGTTTCTTGATATATGTCCAAGCAAGGGAGTAGAGATTCCCCAACACACGCTCCACTGAAGGTCAATGATATCGCTCGGGACTTGGTAACTGTGTACAATTTGCAACCATCTGGCCCAGCGTCACGCTAGCACGATAATGACCCCCGGCGCTGAGACCAGTCTCAGTCCAATCCTCAGCTTACACGACAGTACGCTAGTGTGGTCCTCAGCTCACACTACAGTACGCTAGTGTGGTCCTCAGCTTACACGACAGTACGCTAGTGTGGTCCTCAGCTCACACTACAGTGCGCTAGTGTGGTCCTCAGCTCACACTACAGTACGCTAGTGTGGTCCTCAGCTCACACTACAGTACGCTAGTGTGGTCCTCAGCTCACACTACAGTACGCTAGTGTGGTCCTCAGCTCACACTACAGTACGCTAGTGTGGTCCTCAGCTCACACTACAGTACGCTAGTGTGGTCCTCAGCTCACACTACAGTACGCTAGTGTGGTCCTCAGTTCACACTACAGCACGCTAGTGTGGTCCTCAGCTCACACTACAGCACGCTAGTGTGGTCCTCAGCTCACACTACAGCACGCTAGTGTGGTCCTCAGTTCACACTACAGCACGCTAGTGTGGTCCTCAGCTCACACTACAGTACGCTAGTGTGTCCTCAGCTCACACTTCAGTATGCTAGTGTGGTCCTTACCTCACACTACAGTACGCTAGTGTGGTCCTCACCTCACACTACAGTACGCTAGTGTGGTCCTCACCTCACACTACAGCACGCTAGTGTGGTCCTCAGCTCACACTACAGCACGCTAGTGTGGTCCTCAGCTCACACTACAGCACGCTAGTGTGGTCCTCAGCTCACACTACAGCACGCTAGTGTGGTCCTCAGCTCACACTACAGTACGCTAGTGTGGTCCTCAGCTCACACTACAGCACGCTAGTGTGGTCCTCAGCTCACACTACAGCACGCTAGTGTGGTCCTCAGCTCACACTACAGTACGCTAGTGTGGTCCTCAGCTCACACTACAGTACGCTAGTGTGGTCCTCAGCTCACACTACAGTACGCTAGTGTGGTCCTCAGCTCACACTACAGCACGCTAGTGTGGTCCTCAGCTCACACTACAGCACGCTAGTGTGGTCCTCACCTCACACTACAGCACGCTAGTGTGGTCCTCAGCTCACACTACAGCACGCTAGTGTGGTCCTCAGCTCACACTACAGCACGCTAGTGTGGTCCTCAGCTCACACTACAGCACGCTAGTGTGGTCCTCAGCTCACACTACAGCACGCTAGTGTGGTCCTCAGCTCACACTACAGTACCCTAGTGTTGTCCTCAGCTCACACTACAGTACGCTAGTGTGGTCCTCAGCTCACACTACAGCACGCTAGTGTGGTCCTCAGCTCACACTACAGTACGCTAGTGTGGTCCTCAGCTCACACTACAGTACCCTAGCGTGTCCTTAAGTCACACTGCAAAACATTAGTGTGTCATCGGCTTTCACTACAATACAATGCCGTGCCTTCACTTCACGCTACTCAACACTCTGGTGTTTCCTTAACGCATGATATATATATATATATATATATATATATATATATATATATATATATATATATATATATATATATATATATATATATATATATATATATATATATATATATATATATATATGTATATATATATAAAGCGGACCCAGGTCCAGTTTCCTGAAGAGCTCATGGAGTTACACGAAGGATCTTTCTTCTAGAAACCCCTTCAGCTTCAAGGCTGCGCTACTTCCAGTAGCAGGGAAATGAGAGACTCCTTTTGGCGTGGGTGGGTCTCTCGGACGAGACTGTACTGCCAGGGATACAGCTTCGTCAAAGGTGCCTTTCCACTCGCACTCTAACCCTAAGAAGGCAGCATCCGATATATATATATATATATATATATATATATATATATATATATATATATATATATATATATATATATCTTTTCCTTTTTCCATGGCCCCCGACATACTCTAATTAAGACACAAAATAGCACTACATCTTCCCGGTATATGCGAAAGTTCAGATGGCTCAGTCGAGGGTATACTGCAGAGTGGAAGTCCTTCGTAACACGACCTCTGAATTTGGCTCACTCTTCGCGAGCCTCAGTGTGGCTTCCGGGTCTTGAAGCCACGGAGAGGAGGAAGGGGGGCGTGGCGGAGGAGGAGGAGGAGGAGGTGGGGGCCTACAGACGTGCGAGGTCAACGCTATGTTTCGTGTGTCTCACTGGGGAGTCGACGCCCCCGGTCAACGCCCCGAAATTTACGCTTCGTCAAGTGGCTGTGGGAGGGGAAGAAAAGGACGCCCCGGTACAGCGAGTGTGAGGAAGACAAGACATCAACACCTCGAGACGTGATAGTGGACGAGATGGTCTGTGGTCCTCACGTCCACAGTCAACGCTGAAGGAGAGGGATTCTCACGGTCGAGTTACCGAACCCCGGCGTTCAAACCGGTGAAATCAACGCTCCTGCAAGCCATTATATGGACATACGCACACGCACTCAACGCCCTTGCAAACCATTATATAGACACACACACACAAATACTCACAAGCACGTTTGCACCTTCAGAAGGGCCGGGGTGTAATTGAAAGGAAGGTTAACTCTCCAGTGAACGGCTGGACAGAAGCAAAGTCCACGTTAGTGTAAGAGTTGAGCAAAGAGTGACGCGGCAAAGTCAACAGCGTAGTCTGGTGATCAACACAGTTCAGTCAAGACGGAAGCATTCAACAAGTTAGGTCAGGGCAATACCTCTCAACAGTTCAGTCAAGACGGAAGCATTCAACAAGTTAGGTCAGGGCAATACCTCTCAACAGTTCAGTCAAGACAGAGGGACTCAACAATTCTGTCGAGACTGAGACACTCAACACAGTCAAGACGGGGACGCTCAGCAGTTCAGTCAAGAAGGGGACGCTCAGCAGTTCAGTCAAGAAGGGGACGCTCAGCAGTTCAGTCAAGAAGGGGGACACTGAATAGTTCAGTCAACATGAAAACAACACAGTTCAGTCAAGACAGAGGGACTCAAAAGCTTACTCAAGACAAAGGGACTGAAAAGCTCCGTGAAGACAAAGGAACTCAGCAGCTTTGCCTCAGTGGCAACCAATAGCTATTTACCTATATTCGCCACACTGATCCCAAGACTTTAAAATATAATCCTAAAATACCTTATATAAACACGAGTGATAAATATTGACTTTCATAAAAAGGGAAGTAATCTTTTAAGAAGAATCATCTTCCCACAACAATCTACAATATCTACAACTAGTATTCATAACCTACCCAGTTATTTCTAAAGATATACCACCCCATTTTAAATATCTTGCGTATACTCGATAGGTAACAGAGTATATCTCGCGTATACTCAGCTTCTAAACCCATCCTCCCTCTCAAAGTAAACCTTATACAAGAAATACTCACATACTAAACTATATTTACCCCCCCGAGACCCAATACCTTTCCCTACCCCTACGAGGAAATTAACATAGGGTCATGTGTAGGTAGAGAGACTTTCGCGTCGCTCCTTCCTTTGTTGTTGGCAAAGTGTGGAGAGGAAGGCATTCATTATTAAGTATCTGGGGCTGGCCAGAGAGAAGGTCGCACATAACGCATTATTACCACACAACGCACCCACACACTTTTCGTCCCCAGAATAATCATTCATACCATTACACACCAGAGAGAGACGCTGTTCTCTTCGCGCGTCACCTCGAAGTGTGTCTGCGCGAGGGGGAAAAAGTAAAAAAGATTGAACTCAAAAAAAATCTGCCTTGAAATCAGGTTTTTTTTAAAGAAAATTTTATCCTTTTTTTTTCTCTCGACGATTTTGTGTAAGGTTCACCATGACAGGTCGAGGTGCCCCTGTGTTGTTCAGTTACGTCTTCGTGTGGTCGACCATCTCGTCCCCAGCCGATCCCCGGCACTAGCTACGCAACTGTGGCCACCATTGCGCTCTCTCTATGGCGGACGAGGCTAAAATCAATGAAAAGCCAGTGGCAACGCTCGCGTTCTTTGGGCGTTCGAACCCCCCCAACGCACGTCGTATTTTCGAGACTACACAAAACCCCTCTCTGCCACGAGGGCCTTCCCCCATGACCCCCCAGGAGCCATAAACTAGGTCAGTGTGATGACCTGGGAGGAGGCCAGGTCACGCGGCCGAGTCCCCATCCTGTTGCGTCCTTGCCTCACTTGTTGCACAGGGCCGCCCCGAGCAACTCCTGCCACTCTAGATAGTGATCCTGCCCTGGTCCCCCGGGCTCCTGCTGTCCCTCACTAGGTCCCTTCCCTGGCCGCCAAGATCATCCTCGATCCCTTAGGGTGGGAGGGAAGGAGGCTGCTGGTCGTCAGGTTAGGAAACCCCAAGACCAAACTGGGAGAGTCTGTGGTCAGAGTGGTCGTAAGGGAGGAGGACGGGAGCGCGTGTGTGTGTGTGGAGGTAAGCGACGCCTTCCACCGCGCGTTCGGGGGGTCTGATGTTTCTACGCGAGCGTGACACCTGCGGTGGTTGTATAATATAGACGGAAGATGAGGATAATATGAGGATTAATGCGCGTTTTCCTTTGTCACAAGAACCCAAGTTCGTATCTTAGCGACGTGCTGTATACACACACACACACACACACACATCACACTCACACACACACACACAGCGTTGGCAGTCAAAGTCCCCTCCGACCATACTCACTCACACTCACACACACACACGCAACGACAAAGTCCCTCGAAGCTCCGCTGGCAAGGCGCGTCCGCCACCTCCACAGGTGTAAGGGAGGCGCTAGGTAGGAAGCACTTACCTTATCTTTCAGGTTAGTGTTGCATAGATGGCCGGGCTCCGCTACAGTACCGTCCACGCACTCTTTACCAGTGTTTGTGCAGTTGTGCAGCTGGCTCACCACTGAACGTAGCAGGAACACTCACCGCTGCTGGCCTCTCCTTGCGCCGAGGGTTGAGTTGGTGGTGGCAAGCCTGCTCACCTGTAACCCTTGCAACCCGGGCGTGGGCGTGCAGGGCGGGCGTGTGTCTGTCAGTATGTGTGTGTGTGTGTATGTATGTATGTGTGTGTGGTGTGTGTGTGTGTCTGTGTGGGCGTGTCGGCCGAGGCACACGGTTCTAAAGTGGACGCCCCACCGTCACCCACAGATGGTATTCCCCTGCTGCAAGGCGCGAACACAAGCGACCGACGCTGGGCTGGGGAGCGAGTGAGTGAGGAAGGGAGGGAGGGAGGGCAGCGTGGAGCGAGGGGCCAGGCCGGGACACGCCCTCTACCCCGCCCACACCCCAGCTTGCGCACTACCTCTCCTGCTGCCTCGCCGGTGATGTCGGCCCTTTGTCCCCATGTTGCCTCCCCTCCCTCCCTCCCCCACTCACTCCCCTCACGGCACACGCCCTCACCACACCACCTTGCTGATGCCGCCGCCGCGCCCTCTCCCGCACCCACGCCCTGGCCCGCGCCCTCACTACCACCTTGCTGCCGGAGCCGCCGCGCCCTCTCCCGCACCCACGCCCTAGCCCGCGCCCTCTCCCGCACCCACGCCCTGGCCCGCGCCCTCACTACCACCTTGTTGCTGGAGCCGCGCCCTCTCCCGCACCCACGCCCTGGCCCGCGCCCTTACTACCACCTTGTTGCTGGAACCGCGCCCTCTCTCGCACCCACACCTTGGCCCGCGCCCTCACTACCACCTTGTTGCTGGAGCCGCGCCCTCTCCGCACCCACGCCCTGGCCCGCGCCCTCACTACCACCTTGTTGCTGGAGCCGCGCCCTCTCCCGCACCCACGCCCTGGCCCGCGCCCTTACTACCACCTTGTTGCTGGAGCCGCGCCCTCTCCCGCACCCACGCCCTGGCCCGCGCCCTTACTACCACCTTGTTGCTGGAGCCGCGCCCTCTCCCGCACCCACGCCCTGGCCCGCGCCCTCACTACCACCTTGTTGCTGGAGCCGCGCCCTCTCCCGCACCCACGCCCTGGCCCGCGCCCTTACTACCACCTTGTTGCTGGAGCCGCGCCCTCTCCCGCACCCACGCCCTGGCCCGCGCCCTCACTACCACCTTGTTGCTGGAGCCGCGCCCTCTCCCGCACCCACGCCCTGGCCCGCGCCCTTACTACCACCTTGTTGCTGGAGCCGCGCCCTCTCCCGCACCCACGCCCTGGCCCGCGCCCTTACTACCACCTTGTTGCTGGAGCCGCGCCCTCTCCCGCACCCACGCCCTGGCCCGCGCCCTTACTACCACCTTGTTGCTGGAGCCGCGCCCTCTCTCGCACCCACACCTTGGCCCGCGCCCTCTACTACCTTGCTGCCGCCGCCGCGTCCTCTCCCGCACCCACGCCCTGGCCCGCGCCCTTACTACCACCTTGTTGCTGGAGCCGCGCCCTCTCCCGCACCCACGCCCTGGCCCGCGCCCTTACTACCACCTTGTTGCTGGAGCCGCGCCCTCTCCCGCACCCACGCCCTGGCCCGCGCCCTTACTACCACCTTGTTGCTGGAGCCGCGCCCTCTCCCGCACCCACGCCCTGGCCCGCGCCCTTACTACCACCTTGTTGCTGGAGCCGCGCCCTCTCCCGCACCCACGCCCTGGCCCGCGCCCTTACTACCACCTTGTTGCTGGAGCCGCGCCCTCTCCGCACCCACGCCCTGGCCCGCGCCCTCACTACCACCTTGTTGCTGGAGCCGCGCCCTCTCCCGCACCCACGCCCTGGCCCGCGCCCTCACTACCACCTTGTTGCTGGAGCCGCGCCCTCTCCCGCACCCACGCCCTGGCCCGCGCCCTCACTACCACCTTGTTGCTGGAGCCGCGCCCTCTCCCGCACCCACGCCCTGGCCCGCGCCCTTACTACCACCTTGTTGCTGGAGCCGCGCCCTCTCTCGCACCCACACCTTGGCCCGCGCCCTCTACTACCTTGCTGCCGCCGCCGCGTCCTCTCCCGCACCCACGCCCTGGCCCGCGCCCTTACTACCACCTTGTTGCTGGAGCCGCGCCCTCTCCCGCACCCACGCCCTGGCCCGCGCCCTCACTACCACCTTGTTGCTGGAGCCGCGCCCTCTCCGCACCCACGCCCTGGCCCGCGCCCTCACTACCACCTTGTTGCTGGAGCCGCGCCCTCTCCCGCACCCACGCCCTGGCCCGCGCCCTTACTACCACCTTGTTGCTGGAGCCGCGCCCTCTCCCGCACCCACGCCCTGGCCCGCGCCCTTACTACCACCTTGTTGCTGGAGCCGCGCCCTCTCCCGCACCCACGCCCTGGCCCGCGCCCTTACTACCACCTTGTTGCTGGAGCCGCGCCCTCTCCCGCACCCACGCCCTGGCCCGCGCCCTCACTACCACCTTGTTGCTGGAGCCGCGCCCTCTCCCGCACCCACGCCCTGGCCCGCGCCCTTACTACCACCTTGTTGCTGGAGCCGCGCCCTCTCTCGCACCCACACCTTGGCCCGCGCCCTCTACTACCTTGCTGCCGCCGCCGCGTCCTCTCCCGCACCCACGCCCTGGCCCGCGCCCTCACTACCACCTTGTTGCTGGAGCCGCGCCCTCTCCCGCACCCACGCCCTGGCCCGCGCCCTCACTACCACCTTGTTGCTGGAGCCGCGCCCTCTCCCGCACCCACGCCCTGGCCCGCGCCCTCACTACCACCTTGTTGCTGGAGCCGCGCCCTCTCCCGCACCCACGCCCTGGCCCGCGCCCTCACTACCACCTTGTTGCTGGAGCCGCGCCCTCTCCCGCACCCACGCCCTGGCCCGCGCCCTCACTACCACCTTGTTGCTGGAGCCGCGCCCTCTCCCGCACCCACGCCCTGGCCCGCGCCCTCACTACCACCTTGTTGCTGGAGCCGCGCCCTCTCCCGCACCCACGCCCTGGCCCGCGCCCTTACTACCACCTTGTTGCTGGAGCCGCGCCCTCTCCCGCACCCACGCCCTGGCCCGCGCCCTTACTACCACCTTGTTGCTGGAGCCGCGCCCTCTCCCGCACCCACGCCCTGGCCCGCGCCCTCACTACCACCTTGTTGCTGGAGCCGCGCCCTCTCCCGCACCCACGCCCTGGCCCGCGCCCTCACTACCACCTTGTTGCTGGAGCCGCGCCCTCTCCCGCACCCACGCCCTGGCCCGCGCCCTCACTACCACCTTGTTGCTGGAGCCGCGCCCTCTCCCGCACCCACGCCCTGGCCCGCGCCCTTACTACCACCTTGTTGCTGGAGCCGCGCCCTCTCCCGCACCCACGCCCTGGCCCGCGCCCTCACTACCACCTTGTTGCTGGAGCCGCGCCCTCTCCCGCACCCACGCCCTGGCCCGCGCCCTCACTACCACCTTGTTGCTGGAGCCGCGCCCTCTCCCGCACCCACGCCCTGGCCCGCGCCCTCACTACCACCTTGTTGCTGGAGCCGCGCCCTCTCCCGCACCCACGCCCTGGCCCGCGCCCTCACTACCACCTTGTTGCTGGAGCCGCGCCCTCTCCCGCACCCACGCCCTGGCCCGCGCCCTCACTACCACCTTGTTGCTGGAGCCGCGCCCTCTCCCGCACCCACGCCCTGGCCCGCGCCCTCACTACCACCTTGTTGCTGGAGCCGCGCCCTCTCCGCACCCACGCCCTGGCCCGCGCCCTTACTACCACCTTGTTGCTGGAGCCGCGCCCTCTCCCGCACCCACGCCCTGGCCCGCGCCCTTACTACCACCTTGTTGCTGGAGCCGCGCCCTCTCCCGCACCCACGCCCTGGCCCGCGCCCTTACTACCACCTTGTTGCTGGAGCCGCGCCCTCTCCCGCACCCACGCCCTGGCCCGCGCCCTTACTACCACCTTGTTGCTGGAGCCGCGCCCTCTCCCGCACCCACGCCCTGGCCCGCGCCCTTACTACCACCTTGTTGCTGGAGCCGCGCCCTCTCTCGCACCCACACCTTGGCCCGCGCCCTCTACTACCTTGCTGCCGCCGCCGCGTCCTCTCCCGCACCCACGCCCTGGCCCGCGCCCTTACTACCACCTTGTTGCTGGAGCCGCGCCCTCTCCCGCACCCACGCCCTGGCCCGCGCCCTCACTACCACCTTGTTGCTGGAGCCGCGCCCTCTCCCGCACCCACGCCCTGGCCCGCGCCCTTACTACCACCTTGTTGCTGGAGCCGCGCCCTCTCCCGCACCCACGCCCTGGCCCGCGCCCTTACTACCACCTTGTTGCTGGAGCCGCGCCCTCTCCCGCACCCACGCCCTGGCCCGCGCCCTTACTACCACCTTGTTGCTGGAGCCGCGCCCTCTCCCGCACCCACGCCCTGGCCCGCGCCCTTACTACCACCTTGTTGCTGGAGCCGCGCCCTCTCCCGCACCCACGCCCTGGCCCGCGCCCTTACTACCACCTTGTTGCTGGAGCCGCGCCCTCTCCCGCACCCACGCCCTGGCCCGCGCCCTTACTACCACCTTGTTGCTGGAGCCGCGCCCTCTCCGCACCCACGCCCTGGCCCGCGCCCTTACTACCACCTTGTTGCTGGAGCCGCGCCCTCTCTCGCACCCACACCTTGGCCCGCGCCCTCTACTACCTTGCTGCCGCCGCCGCGTCCTCTCCCGCACCCACGCCCTGGCCCGCGCCCTTACTACCACCTTGTTGCTGGAGCCGCGCCCTCTCCCGCACCCACGCCCTGGCCCGCGCCCTTACTACCACCTTGTTGCTGGAGCCGCGCCCTCTCCCGCACCCACGCCCTGGCCCGCGCCCTTACTACCACCTTGTTGCTGGAGCCGCGCCCTCTCCCGCACCCACGCCCTGGCCCGCGCCCTTACTACCACCTTGTTGCTGGAGCCGCGCCCTCTCCGCACCCACGCCCTGGCCCGCGCCCTTACTACCACCTTGTTGCTGGAGCCGCGCCCTCTCCCGCACCCACGCCCTGGCCCGCGCCCTTACTACCACCTTGTTGCTGGAGCCGCGCCCTCTCCCGCACCCACGCCCTGGCCCGCGCCCTTACTACCACCTTGTTGCTGGAGCCGCGTCCTCTCCCGCACCCACGCCCTGGCCCGCGCCTTCTATCACCACCGCGCCCTCTCCTGCACCCACGTCTTGGCCCGCTCCCTCTGCCACCTTTCTGCCACCGCCGCGCCCTCTCCCGTACCCACGCCCTGGCCCGCGCCCTTACTACCACCTTGTTGCTGGAGCCGCGCCCTCTCTCGCACCCACACCTTGGCCCGCGCCCTCTACTACCTTGCTGCCGCCGCCGCGTCCTCTCCCGCACCCACGCCCTGGCCCGCGCCCTTACTACCACCTTGTTGCTGGAGCCGCGCCCTCTCCCGCACCCACGCCCTGGCCCGCGCCCTTACTACCACCTTGTTGCTGGAGCCGCGCCCTCTCCCGCACCCACGCCCTGGCCCGCGCCCTTACTACCACCTTGTTGCTGGAGCCGCGCCCTCTCCCGCACCCACGCCCTGGCCCGCGCCCTTACTACCACCTTGTTGCTGGAGCCGCGCCCTCTCCCGCACCCACGCCCTGGCCCGCGCCCTTACTACCACCTTGTTGCTGGAGCCGCGCCCTCTCCGCACCCACGCCCTGGCCCGCGCCCTTACTACCACCTTGTTGCTGGAGCCGCGCCCTCTCCCGCACCCACGCCCTGGCCCGCGCCCTTACTACCACCTTGTTGCTGGAGCCGCGCCCTCTCTCGCACCCGCTCCTCCCCACAACCCCACTACTCCACACCCGCTCCTCCCCACAACCCCACGCCCCCTCCTCCCTACACCACCACCAGCCAACCCCATACCCGCTCCTCCCCACAACCCCAGACCCGCTCCTCCCCACAACCCCACGCCCCCTCCTCCCCATCAGCCAGGTTGGTAAGAACAGACAGCTTTCCAGCTGGGCCCCAGAGGGCCACTCCGGAGAATCATACCAAGCAACCCCAACACACACACACCCTCCTCCTCCATTGTATCAGACACAGGATACATACATACCCCACCGCTGTATCTCCCCCTGCTGGATACATACATGCTCCTGGGGGGGGGGAGGGGAGGGGAGGTCTCAGGTGATACAGGTACACACACCCCCCCCTCCCCCCCCCTCCTGTATTACGTCACGCGGGCGTCACAGTGTATTGACGCCTGGGCCTAAAGTCCAGGATGGGCCGCCCCCCACATCTGGGTGTCTTATGCTGCCATTAAGGTGAGACTGCCTGCCTGGAGGTGTCTTCTAACCCCCCCCCCCCTTCACCACCACACACTCCCTCACTCCCTCCTTCTCCCTCCCTCCCTTCTCCTGGCCCCGCCCCCTTCCCTCACCCCTCCCACCACGGCCCCGCCCCATGCTCCACCCATCCTACAGCCACACAAATTCCCCCACCCCCCCCACAGACGCCCTAGTGTACTCAATATATATATTTTTTTCCCCCAGTACGACTTCTGCCAGGTAGACACTGCCCAAGACTGGGGTGGGTTGTGGTGGGGTGATGATGGATGACATGAAGGGGAAGCTAAGACGACCCTCGTCCCTGCTGACTTGACCTGCTTGCCTTCTTCAACCCTGCTTGCCTTCTTCAACCCTGCTTGCCTTCTTCAACCCTGCTTGCCTTCTTCAACCCTGCTTCCCTCCTTCAACCCTGCTTGCCTTCTTCAACCCTGCTTGCCTTCTTCAACCCTGCTTGCCTTCTTCAACCCTGCTTGCCTTCTTCAACCCTGCTTGCCTTCTTCAACCTTGCTTGCCTTCTTCAACCCTGCTTGCCTTCTTCAACCCTGCTTGCCTTCTTCAACCCTGCTTGCCTTCTTCAACCCTGCTTGCCTCCTTCAACCCTGCTTGCCTTCTTCAACCCTGCTTGCCTTCTTCAACCCTGCTTGCCTTCTTCAACCCTGCTTGCCTTCTTCAACCCTGCTTGCCTCCTTCAACCCTGCTTGCCTTCTTCAACCCTGCTTGCCTTCTTCAACCCTGCTTGCCTTCTTCAACCCTGCTTGCCTTCTTCAACCCTGCTTGCCTTCTTCAACCCTGCTTGCCTTCTTCAACCCTGCTTGCCTTCTTCAACCCTGCTTGCCTTCCTCAACCCTGCTTGCCTTCCTCAACCCTGCTTGCCTTCCTCAACCCTGCTTGCCTTCCTCAACCCTGCTTGCCTTCTTCAACCCTGCTTGCCTTCTTCAACCCTGCTTGCCTTCTTCAACCCTGCTTGCCTTCTTCAACCCTGCTTGCCTTCTTCAACCCTGCTTGCCTTCTTCAACCCTGCTTGCCTTCTTCAACCCTGCTTGCCGCCTTCAACCCTGCTTACCCTTGCCTTCAACCCTGATTACCCTTGCCTTCAACCCTGCTTGCCTTCAACCCTGCTTACCCTTACCTTCAACCCTGCTTGCCTTCTTCAACCCTGCTTGCCTTCTTCAACCCTGCTTGCCTTCTTCAACCCTGCTTGCCTACTTCAACCCTGCTTGCCTTCTTCAACCCTGCTTACCCTTGCCTTCAACCCTGATTACCCTTGCCTTCAACCCTGCTTGCCTTCAACCCTGCTTACCCTTGCCTTCAACCCTGATTACCCTTGCCTTCAACCCTGCTTGCCTTCAACCCTGCTTACCCTCTTCAGCCCTGATTACCTTAAACCCTGTTCACCCTCTTCAACCCTGCTTACCTTCAACCCTGCTTGCCTTCTTCAACCCTGCTTACCCTTGCCTTCAACCCTCCTTACCTTCTTCAACCCTGCTTACCCTTGCCTTCAACCCTGCTTACCTTCAACCCTGCATGCCTTCGTCAACCCTGCTTACCTTCTTCAACCCTGCTTACCTTCAACCTCCTTACAGAACGTCATCCGACCTACCTTCTTCCCTATCTATCTACCCCATACTCGCCTTGCCTTCCTCCAGCTTACCCAAACCTGAACCCACCCCAATTTCTCTCACCACAACAGCGTCATGCACGTGTACGTGTTTCTGAAGTTTAGTCATGAATGCAGAGGCGATACAGTATGGGGGTTACTGCAGGGCGGTTGTATAAATACAATAGAGGCAGAGCATGGCCTACTTCACAGTTGTGTATGAATGCAGTGGTGATAGAAGTAGAGTTATGATAATGCTGCTGTATGAATGCAGTGGTGATAGAAGTAAAGTTATGATAATGTTGCTGTATGAATGCAGTGGTGATAGAAGTAGAGTTATGATAATGCTGCTGTATGAATGCAGTGGTGATAGAAGTAGAGTTATGATAATGCTCTTGTATGAATGCAGTGGTGATAGAAGTAGAGTTATGATAATGCTCTTGTATGAATGCATTGGTGATAGAAGTAGAGTTATGATAATGCTGCTGTATGAATGCATTGGTGATAGAAATAGAGTTATGATAATGCTGCTGTATGAATGCAATGAAGATACTGAAGGTCTACTGCAGTAGCTATTGTATGAATAAACCAGGCCTCGTCGAGGACTATTCTATAAATACACTGGCGATACAGCTGGCCTACCCCGGGGGTGGTACTGTATGCAGGGAGGGCTACTGTATAAACAAGACTCGTAACACAAGAGCTCTTGCGTAAATACAGTAGTTTTATAAATGACGTAATTCAAGTCTTCGTCGTGATTGCGTACTCGAAAGAGAGAGAGAGAGAGAGAGAGAGAGAGAGAGAGAGAGAGAGAGAGAGAGAGAGAGAGGGTTCGCCCCATCGGTGGCTCAGTGGTTCCTTGACCGCCGGCTGTTCTCGAGAGCCTGGGGTTCGATACTCGGGCGCGCAGCGGTAAAATTGTCGAGATTGATTTCCATGCGTGCATTACATATTCCACTATACGTCAGTGGACAGACACATGTTGGTAGTCACTTGTTTACCAAATGGCGTCCTAGCTACGTCTCTTCGTTGTATATCAATTGACCTGTATTTCTCTCTTGTCTCTCCCCTGATCATGTGATTATTACACGAAAGTGCACTTGGGAACTTAGTGTTACATTTCCCCGTGAACTCTTAGGAATATATATATATATATATATATATATATATATATATATATATATATATATATATATATATATATACTCTTCCTCTAGAGGGTAGCATATATCTGAGCCTACTTGGTTTTTCAGACCTAAAACATCCTTCACCATATACACACTTCTTACAAACGCCCATTATTTTACCCCCATGACACAAGTCCGTATATTTCCTCTTCCTGTGAGTTCAACGGATTCCAGATATACATTCTTTCCAGACGTTTTCCAGGATTGTATTTCTAGTGTTTTTTCTGGAGATATATTTCTTCAAGAATCTTTATTTGACCTGGATATACAGGATATCTACAGAGGGAATCATTACACACACACACACATATATATATATATATATATATATATATATATATATATATATATATATATATATATATATATATATATATTCGTACGAGCCCATGGGGAGATGAAACACGATAAGTTCCCAAGTGCACTTTCGTGTAATAATCACATCATCAGGGGAGAAACAATAAAGAAATCTAACAGTCAGTTGATATACAACGAAGAGACGTACCTAGGACGCCATTTGGTTAACAAGTGACTACCCAATATATATATATATATGCTGCTGTAATACCCGTTTTTTGTCGGGGTCATGAACTCTGAAGAGAAAACGTAGGGTTGGTTTGCATGATAAATGACCCAAAATTCCTGATTCTCTGATTATCTCTTCATAACAGATCATTACAAGATTTGTAACATAAGATTCACAGTATGCATCTGATTCTTGGCCTCTGAGTCGTCCCGCCACAATGCCCGTCTTGTACACCCAAACCCCCAACCCCTCCCTGGGTACACCCTAACCCCAATCTCTCTCTGGGTACACCCTAACCCCAATCTCTCTCTGAGTACACCCTAACCCCAATCTCTCTCTGGGTACACCCTAACCCCAATCTCTCTCTGGGTACACCCTAACCCCAATCTCTCTCTGGGTACACCCTAACCCCAATCTCTCTCTGGGTACACCCTAACCCCAATCTCTCTCTGGGTACACCCTAACCCCAATCTCTCCCTGGGTACACCCTAACCCCAATCTCTCCCTGGGTACACCCTAACCCCAATCTCTCTCTGGATACACCCTAACCCCAATCTCTCCCTGGGTACACCCTAACCCCAATCTCTCCCTGGGTACACCCTAACCCCAATCTCTCTCTGGGTACACCCTAACCCCAATCTCTCTCTGGGTACACCCTAACCCCAATCTCTCTCTGGGTACACCCTAACCCCCATCCCTCCCTGAGTACACCCTAACCCCCATCCCTCCCTGGGTACACCCTAACTCCCATCTCTCTCTGGGTACACCCTAACCCCCATCCCTCCCTGGGTACACCCTAACCCCAATCTCTCTCAGGGTACACCCTAACCCCAATCTCTCTCTGGGTACACCCTAACCCCAATCTCTCTCTGGGTACACCCTAACCCCAATCTCTCTCTGAGTACACCCTAACCCCAATCTCTCTCTGGGTACACCCTAACCCCAATCTCTCTCTGGGTACACCCTAACCCCAATCTCTCTCTGGGTACACCCTAACCCCAATCTCTCTCTGGGTACACCCTAACCCCAATCTCTCCCTGGGTACACCCTAACCCCAATCTCTCCCTGGGTACACCCTAACCCCAATCTCTCCCTGGGTACACCCTAACCCCCATCCCTCCCTGGGTACACCCTAACCCCAATCTCTCTCTGGGTACACCCTAACCCCAATCTCTCTCTGGGTACACCCTAACCCCAATCTCTCTCTGGGTACACCCTAACCCCAATCTCTCTCTGGGTACACCCTAACCCCAATCTCTCTCTGGGTACACCCTAACCCCCATCCCTCCCTGGGTACACCCTAACCCCAATCTCTCTCTGGGTACACCCTAACCCCCATCCCTCCTGGGTACACCCTAACCCCAATCTCTCTCAGGGTACACCCTAACCCCAATCTCTCTCTGGGTACACCCTAACCCCAATCTCTCCCTGGGTACACCCTAACCCCAATCTCTCCCTGGGTACACCCTAACCCCAATCTCTCCCTGGGTACACCCTAACCCCAATCCTCTCTGGGTACACCACTAACCCCAATCTCTCTCTGGGTTACAACCTAACCCCACACTCTCTCCTGGGTACAACCCTAAACCCATCTCTCCTCTGGGTACACCTAACCCCAATCTCTCTCTGTAAACGCTATAACCCAATCTCTCTCTGGGTACACCTAACCCCATCTCCTGGGTACACCCTAACCCCAACTCTCTCTGGTACACCTAAAACCCCAATATCTCTGGACACCCTAACCCCAATCTCTCTGGGTACACCCTAACCCAATCTCTCTCTGGGTAAACCTAACCCAATCTCTCTCTGGGTACAACAAACCAACATCTACTGGGACAACAAACCCATCTATCCCTGGTGTAAACCCAACCACCTCTCCTCACCCTACCATCTCTCTCTGTACACTAACCTCCAATCTCTCTCTGTCACCCTAACCCAATCTCTCTCTGGGTACAACCAATCTTCTCGGAAACTAACAACTTAAACCATTTCCTAGTACACTAACCATCTACGGGAATAACCCTTCTGGTACATAAAACTCGTAAACTAACCAATCTCCCTGGTAACACAAACGCTACCTACTATTACATACTAACACCCTCTTGTACATACAAACCTAAACTCCTCACACAGTCACTCCCTGTACACAAGACCCCAAAACCTCTCCTTTCACACTCCGACACCTTCCTGTAATGAGGTGATGAGAATTATTTGCACTAAACTAGCAAACAGCCAGCAATAACATAGAATAAAGGAAATACTTTAAATGATAACTGACTCGAAAATAAACTACGTTTCCCAATAAGAAACAGCGACACAGTAACAAGTACAGAGGAGCACAAATTAAGACCACTCAGATGAAAGATTCTCTTCAATCTTCTCATCATGTCTTACTCCATTTCCACCTCTGGTGTGTGATTTGTGTCTCAATCCATTTCAACTATAAAAAAAGTTTCTCTTATTCAAACTCCATTCAATTTAGAATTCGCCTTCAAAATCATTCGACGGATTCCATCAGAGCAGAATCTATGATTCTCGGTCACACTTTCCGACAAAAGTCCTAAGGCAGTATACTCCTTCCATGATGTTTGTGGCCAGGTTTGAATTTCGTTTTCTAACTTCCTATTTCATTCCCTTCTGACTACGGATGCCGGAGGTGTGTGATTCCAGTTGCCCTCCGACAAAACCTACGTTCTCGCCCCAGTGTTTTGTCATTGTCTTCCTGTGGAGTCCCATTCAGGACAGTGCAAGCAGTTGTCACAGTACCTCGTACGACGTACACAGAGAGTGTCACAGTCCTCTGTTAGTCATTCAGACAAAGACAGAGTCACAGACTCGTACAGACGTACATAGAGAGAGTCACAGACTCGTACAGACGTAGAGTGAGTCACAGACTCGTACAGACGTACATAGAGAGAGTCACAGACTCGTACAGACGTAGAGTGAGTCACAGACTCGTACAGACGTACATAGAGAGAGTCACAGACTCGTACAGACGTACATAGAGAGAGTCACAGACTCGTACAGACGTACATAGAGAGAGAGTCACAGACTCGTACAGACAGGGTCCAGAAAGACCGTACAGACGACATGAGTCACAGACTGTATCAAGACGTACATAGAGAGTCACAGACTCGTACAGACGTACATAGAGAGAGTCACAGATAGGTACAAAAGTACACACGAGATGAACAGACAGGCAGAGAAACACACACACACACACCAAAACAGAACCGCGACACAAAGAGAACACACTCACTCATAAACGCACTCGAACATCCTTGCATTATGTGCCAGACTCATAAAAAAAACCGTAGTGAAGTACTCAGGACTTGTGATAACATGGCATGATCCCTGGTCGTGGTGGTGGGTGTGTGTGTGGGTTTGTGTGTGTCTGTGTATGTGTGTGTTGACGGACGCAGCCCCCTTCCCCTCCCTCCAGCCCTGGTGAGGTAGATAGATATGGGACACAAGATACGACCCCCCTCAGCCGCCCCCAAAAAATAAATACAACGAGGCGAAAACAATTGGTTGATACATGGAAGCGAGACGACTGGCGGGGACGACTGAGGGAGGCAAAAAATTTACAGGAGTGAGGATTTTCCGATGAAGAGGGAGTTGGTAGGGACGTACGGGTGACGTAGTGCTACGTCCATCACCAGAGGGTAACATTAGAACCGGCGGTAAAAAGGAGGTGAAATGATGACACATTTGGTCAACGTGCAGGCATTACGTATTTGCAGTCCAGAGTTTATTGATGATGAGTTCGAGAAGATATATTCTATTGGATCTAAGTTGAAGTACCCTAGATCTTTCATTGATAAATTCCTTAAGTTAGAAAAGAAATCATTTTATAGAGTTGAGCCCAAACCTCCCATTGACGCTCCACCCACGAGACTTGCTTCTGTCTGTGCTATCAACAATCCGATCTCTAAACCTTCCCTTACTGTGTCCATACACTCCTTCCCTAAATTAACAAACTTCTTTCACTATCACTTTCACTAGTGAGGTCGCCTGCCGACTAACACCCCTGCTGTAGTTTTAAAATCACAAAAAAATGAATGCACAGTCGTAATAGTAGATAGACTTCCCTGCACGTCCCATCACTAATTGGGAAATCTATGAAGAAAAATGCTAGCCTCTACCATCACTACTACCACGGTCACCTGTGGTTTGAGGAGGACAGAGACCAGGTCTGGTGGAGACGACCCCACAGTGAGGCAGGGAAATGAAGATGTTGAAGTGTTGCTCCAAAGTGAAACCTTTATATTATCCAACTGATTACCCGAGATTAATTTTACATCATTGCTACGGTAGTATACTGTCTCCACACCCACTGGTGAGGCAAGGATACAAGGGGAAAGCATCTCTACGTATTCTAAGGTTATTTAGGAGTTTCGTGGACGATATGACATCGAGTAACTCTCTGGGAACAGAGCGAGACACTGATCGACCATAGGACATGAAGGACACTGACGGAAGAGGTACAAAGCAATTGTCTTTATCAAAGATAGATTCGTGGACGAACGGAACGAATCCAGTGAACGATAAAATTTATCCAAAAAAATCTTATCTAGTTTTCATCATCAAGTCAACTGGGAGAGAGATTGAAATAATACGATTTATCATTCACCAACACATAAACACGACATGTAAACTTTAACAGATCTTGAAACATCAACTGGAAGTTCCAGCGAGGCCTGGGCCAGATGGCGATCCAGACAAGAGATAACACAAAGTTAAGAGATAAGAAGGTAGTCTTTCCAGCTGGCAAGGACACGAGGCTCCTCCGTCACCACCACGAAGATCAAGGGCTCCGCGCGAAAGCCATACACACAACCTTGCCCACTTCCTCTTTTATCTTTACACCATTACCGTCGATCCTGAGGTGTAGCAACTGGGTGTTGTGGGTGTTTTGGTTACGTGCACTGATGTTTGATAAGCTCCACAGGTTCTTATGGCTATCCTGACGTCGTGGGCTAAGACAGAGGAACCCCTCACTATATGACACAGTACGGACACTTCCTCTCCCACTTCCCATCATGATGGGCGTATGACACAATACCTACACTTCCTCTCCCACTTCCCATCATGGAAGCGGGGAAGGTCAGAGCGACGTGCGAGATGGCAAGATGACACCACCAGTGACCCCAGCGCTAGTGACACTGACACCCAAGTTACTCAGTGTGACCCAACATTCTGGTCCCAGTCACCAGCTGGATGGTTACCGTCCCAGATGGCATGAGCCACCACCCACCCTCTCCAGGTGGCCTCAGCCACCACCCACCCTCTCCAGGTGGCCTCAGCCACCACCCACCCTCTCCAGGTGGCCTCAGCCACCACCCACCCTCTCCAGGTGGCCTCAGCCACCACCCACCCTCTCCAGGTGGCCTCAGCCAGCACCCACCCTCTCCAGGTGGCCTCAGCCAGCACCCACCCTCTCCAGGTGGCCTCAGCCACAACCCACCCACTCCAGGTGGCCTCAGCCACCACCCACCCTCTCCAGGTGGCCTCAGCCACCACCCACCCTCTCCAGGTGGCCTCAGCCACCACCCACCCACTCCAGGTGGCCTCAGCCACCACCCACCCACTCCAGGTGGCCTCAGCCACCACCCACCCACTCCAGGTGGCCTCAGCCACCACCCACCCACTCCAGGTGGCCTCAGCCACCACCCACCCACTCCAGGTGGCCTCAGCCACCACCCACCCACTCCAGGTGGCCTCAGCCACCACCCACCCACTCCAGGTGGCCTCAGCCACCACCCACCCACTCCAGGTAGCCTCAGCCACCATCCACCCACTCCAGGAAGTGGTTTGTGTAGCTCCCGGGGCCGACCCAGTACCCAATGGGCGCCTGCCTCCTCCAGGTGTTTGACCACAGAGTCCCAGCGACTGGTACCCCATCTCTGGCTGCCTGGCACGACTCGGTAACAGGACGACCTCATACAGACACGAGACCATGCACGCCTTCACGAAATGGATGGGTCATGTCAACAGCTTGTGTATGGCACCCGTGTTACCCTGCAGCTTTGGTAACTGTTGGACGTTACCCTGTCACACCTAAACACACACACACACACACACACACACACACACACACACACACACACTTCATCCCCGCCACCATCATCCAGCACCCACCAGACTACACAGATCACACACATTATCATCCTTAACATCAAACTTCTACAAGATCTGACTTTCGATTCTACAATAATGTTATGAGAAGTCAAAACTGGGCGTTTCCTTTCCGTATTTAAGGTAACAGAGAAACTATGAGTAACGGAATACCCTAATCAAGGTAGTCTCATATACTACATATATATATATATATATATATATATATATATATATATATATATATATATAAATGTGAATAAGAGCAAGGTTATTAGGTACAGTAGGGTTGAGGGTCAAGTCAATTGGGAGGTGAGTTTGAATGGAGAAAAACTGGAGGAAGTGAAGTGTTTTAGATATCTGGGAGTGGATCTGGCAGCGGATGGAACCATGGAAGCGGAAGTGGATCATAGGGTGGGGGAGGGGGCGAAAATTCTGGGGGCCTTGAAGAATGTGTGGAAGTCGAGAACATTATCTCGGAAAGCAAAAATGGGTATGTTTGAAGGAATAGTGGTTCCAACAATGTTGTATGGTTGCGAGGCGTGGGCTATGGATAGAGTTGTGCGCAGGAGGATGGATGTGCTGGAAATGAGATGTTTGAGGACAATGTGTGGTGTGAGGTGGTTTGATCGAGTGAGTAACGTAAGGGTAAGAGAGATGTGTGGAAATAAAAAGAGCGTGGTTGAGAGAGCAGAAGAGGGTGTTTTGAAGTGGTTTGGGCACATGGAGAGAATGAGTGAGGAAAGATTGACCAAGAGGATATATGTGTCGGAGGTGGAGGGAACGAGGAGAAGAGGGAGACCAAATTGGAGGTGGAAAGATGGAGTGAAAAAGATTTTGTGTGATCGGGGCCTGAACATGCAGGAGGGTGAAAGGAGGGCAAGGAATAGAGTGAATTGGAGCGATGTGGTATACCGGGGTTGACGTGCTGTCAGTGGATTGAATCAAGGCATGTGAAGCGTCTGGGGTAAACCATGGAAAGCTGTGTAGGTATGTATATTTGCGTGTGTGGACGTATGTATATACATGTGTATGGGGGGGGGTTGGGCCATTTCTTTCGTCTGTTTCCTTGCGCTACCTCGCAAACGCGGGAGACAGCGACAAAGTATAAAAAAAAGAAAAAAAAAATATATATATATCCCTCCAAATTGGAGGTGGAAAGATGGAGTGAAAAAGATTTTGTGTGATCGGGGCCTGAACATGCAGGAGGGTGAAAGGAGGGCAAGGAATAGAGTGAATTGGAGCGATGTGGTATACCGGGGTTGACGTGCTGTCAGTGGATTGAATCAAGGCATGTGAAGCGTCTGGGGTAAACCATGGAAAGCTGTGTAGGTATGTATATTTGCGCGTGTGGACGTATGTATATACATGTGTATGGGGGTGGGTTGGGCCATTTCTTTCGTCTGTTTCCTTGCGCTACCTCGCAAACGCGGGAGACAGCGACAAAGCAAAAAAAAAAAAAAAAAAAATATATATATCCCATAGCCTCACCTGGATGCCCAATTTACCTACTGTTCCCAAGGGGAGAATGAACAGCTACACTTGACTGTGGGCAGATCACCAAGGATTCAAACCAGGACGAGGCCCGGGGCGTCAAGTCGACAACACAAGACCACTAGACTCCACAAGTCCGGGTCATTAATAACTAATTCAGGTTTCCCTACACGACACACACACACACACACACACACACACACACACACACAACACCTCGTCTGACGTGGATCATACATTATCAACACGTCACCTTCGACAATCACACATACTTCGAGCAACGACTCCAGCGACACGCTGCGCTGTAAACCAAACTGGACCCCCCAAAAAAACCCAAACCTCTCGTCGATCGAATCGTACCATCATTACGTTGGCTCTATCTAACCCACTGAGGGAGATGCCTTTCCACAAACACGAACATGAAAAGAATACCCCATCAGTCACGTTGCCTTGATGATGGCACCACACGCCTTGATGGATCAGAGAATTAAGCTGTGGGTTTAATCAGAGCCAAGTGGTCTGGCAGACTCAAACAGAATAATGTATCGGGCGTAGCGATGACGGAGCAGTGTGTAGAGCGTGTCGTACACCCTCATGACGGACGGACGAAAGATAAAATAAACAAAAACTTTGATCGCTTTCCTGTGGCCACACCCGGTGTGGAGAGACTGGTGCACCAGGAGAGAGAGAGAGAGAGAGAGAGAGAGAGAGAGAGAGAATGACCTTAGCCCCACAAAAGAGGGACAGCCCTACAATTTTGGCCCCACAGGGGAACGCCAGCTTCAGTGATATATCTCCCTTCACCCTCAAGGGCACCTCATCCCCTCACACCTGAGGGGGAGGAGGAGGACACAGATACCCTCCCTTAAGACATGAACATCTCCCGACGTCCCCATCAAATGTACACAACACCTGCTGAAACAAACATTACACAAATAACCCCTACCACAAATGACAACCCAGACGCCCGACCCAGCACCAGATAACAAAAGACACAGAAACAAAAGCAGACACAACAAAAGGCAACGACAGATAATGTTCACTCGCTAAACCTCGAGTGATCACAGTGATCCACCAAACTGTGCGATGACACCTGGACAATACAAGGCTTCGAGCTTATAAACATGTGCTCTTGTAACCCGAGGGTCATTTTGACAACAAGATCCTCTCACAGAAATCCTTGGCATCGTATCTGTAACCAAAGCGAGCTTAGTGCCACAGTGTGGCAAATATTGTAGCAAATGCTCTACGTAAACACAAAGGATTCGAGACCTCAAGTACTCGGGTGATCTTTTCTACGGCAAATCAAATCACCTCATCACGGGGTGACCTGCCAACCTCACCACACCTCACCTCACACCACACCTCACCACGAGAGGAGAAAATCCTCACCAGATTAACGAGGACATGTTAAGGTTGGCTGAAGCGACTTATATCATGAGAGACTTTAATGCAGACACACTAAAGGCCTCGGACACCATCCCAGTCACCCATCAGAGGCAGAAATATAGAGGAATTGATGACTTACTACGATGCGCAACACCTGGGGAGTCGAACTCCACCCTTACCACCCCATGAGGCTACCCTTGGGGGTCAAGATCCATCCTAAGCTCCACATCCAACAGGGCGACTCCTCCAGCAGTGAACATCTTATCCACGGGCTATGACAATAACAACCACAGGAATACGGCATCTGGCAACCCCCAGCGCAAACACGGACCCGTAGAAAGAAACGATAAACATTCACCCTACCATTACAGACCCAGAGGGAAGAGAGACTGAAGAAATGATTACGCAATGCTACGAAACAGCGGGAGAACCGCACTAAACAGAGACTGTCACCACTAGATACAAGACAGTGCCATACTCGGCACCCAGCCAACGTGGAATATCATATACATCAAACATTGCTTCACCAGCAATGAATAAAATGATGGTCACTTAAATAAGCAAAGTCTACCAACTATAGAAAGTGGGAAGGATTGGTTGATGACGTGTGCGAATGGAATGGGGAAGTACAGAGGGATGGAATGGGGAGGTACAGGAGGGATGGAATGGTCGCTGGCATCCCACAGGTATGGAATGGGGAAGTACACAGGGACGGAATGGTTGCTGACATCCCACACGAATGGAATGGTGAAAGTACACAGGGACGGAATGGTTGCTGACATCCCACACGAATGGAATGGGAAAGTACACAGGGACGGAATGGTTGCTGACATCCCACACGAATGGGATGGGAAAGTACACAGGGACGGAATGGTTGCTGACATCCCACACGAATGGAAAAGTACACAGGGACGGAATGGTTGCTGACATCGCACACGAATGGAATGGGGAAGTACACAGGGACGGAATGGTTGCTGACATCTAACGTTGTACACGTGGACACGTGTACACGCTACACCAACAGTGTAATGACCCCAGGAGAACAGCAACGAAGAGAACAAAAGACAGAACACCAAAGTAGTCGGGAAATACGTTCAATCCTCTGACACACACACAGACGAAAACCAGAAACATTAGTCCCAAAACCATTCTGGCTGGGAGTTCAAAAGATAAGACTCTCGAACCCAAGGCAACATCAACTGTTAAAAGGGTCAACAATAACAAAATTGATGAGGGCGCCTCGGTATAGCGTGCGAATTCGTGAACATAGGGAAATCTGGTTTTCTAAATGACTCCCACAGAAAGAAAACTGGAATTGTCATCACCACACACATGAGAGAGAAATTCTTGACGACCCTTTCTCAGACCAGAGGTATGTCCACACCAGACCAGAGACTCAGCGAGGCTTCGCCCAGGCAGATAGACGCCCATGTGACAACGCACACTGTAGCACAACGAACACGGTAGTACAACGAATAGTCAACCCGAACGCCAAGAACTCTGTCCAGGAGAGAACAAAATGGACAAACCATCTTGTATATTATCCTAAATAAGGCCTTCACTCCCTCCTCACCCACAAACACGAAGCTGAACACATGGTATTTTCCCAATATATGAAGGCCAGGGTCGCCATGAAGCCAAAACAAGAAACACCAGGTACTGGCCTAGAATATTACACATCTATCATTCTCTTAAGAGGCGCCAGGGGAAATATCTTAGGAGAATAAGTGACCTGGATTGATTAAGATCACTGACGAGGGGAAAAAACTGACACTGCCAGAGGAACAAACTCCACAGTCTTACAAAAGGAACCTAAGCAAAGTCCTCGTCGAAGTGAGGTCGACTTGATCACCAAAAAAATTTGCCCCTCACTCAACGGGGTTCCCCAAGGCATCATCTTATCACCAACATTATTTTCATGAGACACGAGAGACTTTCCCTCCTCCAGGAAATAACATGATTATAGACATCTTTGAGGCAGACGCCACTCGCGTGGATACTTCACAACACCACCACACAACCAGAGCACAAACAGGAGAGTCAGAGGAGGCGGGAGACACTAACTTATCAACAGCTTCGAAAAGACGGCACCAGAGATGAACAACAGACACAAATCTATGAGAGACGAAGACCCAGTCCACATACTAAGATTACCAGGCCTCGATGGTGGAAGGAATCGATGAAAGAACCGCAAAGGAGCAACAGTGACTGGAGTCTGGCATCTATAGTGAAGGCTTGAATTACGTATGATAAAAGGCTTTGATCCTTCCCATGCTGACCTACTCACCTACACACACACACCTGGCTTAGGCTGGGGTGTGTATATGTTTTCATACATGAGAGCGAAGACAAGGTTGAGGGACGGAGCAAAACGAGTGCAAAACTCTCTCTCTCTCATATATATATATATATATATATATATATATATATATATATATATATATGTATATATATATATATATATATATATATATATATATATATATATATATATATATATATATATATATATATATATTTTCCTAAGAGTCCACGGGGAAAATGAAACACAATAAGTTCCCAAGTGCACTTTCGAGTAATAATCACATCATCAGGGGAGACACAAGATAGAAATATAAGTCAGCTGATATACAACGAAGAGACGTAGCTAGGACGCCATTTGGTAAACATGCGACTGTCATATATATATATATATATATATATATATATATATATATATATATATATATGACAGCTAGAGACCAAGTGTGAACGAAAGAGGCCTTTTGTGTATGCATTCTTGGCGCTACCTTGCTGAAGCGGGGGGTAGCAATGTTGTTTCCTTTGGGCCGGGGTGGCGCCGAGAATGAATGAAGACAAGCAGGTATGAATAAGTACAAGTGCATATATGTATGTATGTGTATATGTTGATATGCATATGTGCCTGTATTGGCGTTTATGTACATATATGTATATACGAATGGATGTGCCGCTGTTCGTCTGTTTCCTGGCGCTACCTCGCTGACGCGAGAAACGGCGATCAAGCATAAAATATATATATATATATATATATATATATATATATATATATATATATATATATATATATATATATATATATATATATATTAGCGAAAAAATGATAAAGAAAAAAACCCACTGGCATCAGAAATATAGCTAAATATAGCGGAGATAAAAATAGCAAGGCTTTGTTCAGTCAACTTTGTAAGCCATGTATTGGCCTCCACCAGACACCTGCTGGCAAATACCATCACACATTTCTCTCTGTACTTCCCCATTCCATCCGCAGAGGTCGTCGGCAACCATTCCGTCCCTCTGTACTTCCCCATTCCATCTGTAGAGGCTGTCTGCAACTATTCCATCTGTATACTTCCCCATTCCCTCTGTAGAAGCCCTTAGCAACTATTCCATCTGTACTTGCCCATTCCCTCTGTAGAAGCCCTTAGCAACTATTCCATCTGTACTTCCCCATTCCCTCTGTAGAAGCCGTCAGCAACTATTCCATCTGTACTTGCCCATTCCCTCTGTAGAGGTCGTCAGCAACCAATCATTCCCACTTGATATTGTTCGTAGACTTTGCTTGTTTAAGTTAGTCACTTTGCTTAAGTTAGTCACTTTGCTTGCTTAAGTTAGTCACTTTGCTTGCTTAAGTTAGTCACTTTGCTTGCTTAAGTTAGTCACTTTGCTTGCTTAAGTTAGTCACTTTGCTTGCTTAAGTTAGTCACTTTGCTTGCTTAAGTTAGTCACTTTGCTTGCTTAAGTTAGTCACTTTGCTTGCTTAAGTTAGTCACTTTGCTTGCTTAAGTTAGTCACTTTGCTTGCTTAAGCTAGTCACTTTGCTTGCTTAAGCTAGTCACTTTGCTTGCTTAAGCTAGTCACTTTGCTTGCTTAAGCTAGTCACTTTGCTTGCTTAAGCTAGTCACTTTGCTTGCTTAAGCTAGTCACTTTGCTTGTTTAAGCTAGTCACTTTGCTTGTTTAAGCTAGTCACTCTGCTTGTTTAAGCTAGTCACTCTGCTTGTTTAAGCTAGTCACTCTGCTTGTTTAAGCTAGTCACTCTGCTTGTTTAAGCTAGTCACTCTGCTTGTTTAAGCCAATCACTCTGCTTGTTTAAGCTAGTCACTCTGCTTGTTTAAGCTAGTCACTCTGCTTGGTTAAGCTAGTCACTTTGCTTGTTTAAGCTAGTCACTTTGCTTGTTTAAGCTAGTCACTTTGCTTGTTTAAGCTAGTCACTTTGCTTGGTTAAGCTAGTCACTTTGCTTGTTTAAGCTAGTCATTTGGTTAAGCTAGTCACTTTGCTTAAGCTAGTCACTTTGCTTGTTTAAGCTAGTCACCATCTAACAACAGACCTTTTATCTGTAATTTCTTCTTCCATTCATCCTTATCCAATTTCTGTTCCTATATTTCCTCATCTTATCCCTAAAATCAATGTCTCCCACCGTCCACATATTCTCAGTTTAATCTTTGTGTATTACGTAATGCAAAGATTATTGGCACGTTCGCAAATCTTAACGGGATTATGAAGGATTATCTCTACTTTTCTTTCGTCTTCATTAATCTGATGACGAGAATATGTATTCGTAATACGCAGTTCGGCCAGACCGTCATTTATCCGTGCTCCAACGTTGCTATTACGTATACTGGCTTTATACAACGTCGCTTTCCAGGTAACCAATCGATTGCAGACACATATACATACGGAAGCTGTGTGTGTGCCCGCGCGTAACACACGCACACACACACATATATATATATATATATATATATATATATATATATATATATATATATATATATATATATATATATATATATTCCATCATACTTGATCGCAGTTTCCCGCGTTAGGGAGGTAGCGCCAGGAAACAAGACGAAGAATGACCCATCCACTCATACACACATAAACGCCCACACACGCACATATACATACATATACATATCAACATATATACATACACGGACATATATACACATGTGTACATATTCATACTTGCTTGCCTTCATCCATTCTCGGCGGTACTCGCCCCACAGGAAACAGCATCGCTACTCCCTGCTTCAGCGAGGTAGCGCCAGGAGAACAGACAAAAAAGGCCACATTCGTTCACACTCAGTCTCTAGCTGTCATGTGTAATGCACCGAAACCACAGCTCCCTTTCCACATCCAGGCCCCACAGAACTTTCCATGGTTTACCCCAGACGCTTCACATGCCCTGGTTCAGTCCAGTGACAGCACGTCGACCCCGGTATATCACCTATCATGACCTAGTTAGGTCTTGAAGAAGCAAAACACATCTCGATGAATGTTCCTGGGCGCTGACCTCCGCTGAACACACATGACCAAACCACAGTATCAACTCCTGCTGGCGGAGGATGTGGGGAGGGGAGTGGTCCTGCCAGACGAGTTCAGCATGAGCGAGGGAGGGAGGGAGGGAAGACTCACTCCAGGAGAAATACAGTCACGCGAACTTCAACCAAGACACATCCTGTACGTAGTCTTGCCCACACCAATGTCTATATTGCGACCCCCCTCCACCATCCCCCAGAATACCCCTCTCCCTCCCTCCCTATCCCTCCCTTCCCCTTCTGTTTTTGCTCTCTCTCTCTCTCTCTCTCTCTCTCTCTCTCTCTCTCTCTCTCTCTCTCTCTCTCTCTCTCTGTGGCACGCACACAGGCTCCTGTGTGTCCCTCACCGAATCAATGGCCGTTGGGGCAGTACGCCTCCATGACCGGGTCTGGCTTGCTCTGTAGACACACACACACACACACACACACGTGTTACCTTTGTCTATATCACAGCCAGCGCTTATCACTGCCAGTCACCCCCCTCCCCTCCTGCCTCCCGCCACTCCTTCCTCATGCTTCCCTCCCTCTCCCATCCTTCCCTACCTCTCCTATCCTTCCCTACCTCTCCTATCCTTCCCTACCTCTCCTATCCTTCCCTACCTCTCCCATCCTCCCTTCCCGTACCTTTTCTCCTTTTCTTTTTCCTTTCCCGTCTGTGCCACGAGCTATTTACACGAGTTTCTCTCTTTCTGTTTTGTTTCTGTCTGTTGAACACTCCTGATGTGCTTCTGTGTTGTCTCTCTGTCTACGACGGTACGACTCATTTGCGAACCCAAGTGATGACCTTGAAGCACGATGGTACGACGGTGCGATCCTTGGAGCACGATGGTACGACGGTACGATCCTTGGAGCACGGTGGTACGACGGTACGATCCTTGGAGCACGGTGGTACGACGGTACGATCCTTGGAGCACGGTGGTACGACGGTACGATCCTTGGAGCACGGTGGTACGACGGTACGATCCTTGGAGCACGGTGGTATGACGGTACGATCCTTGGAGCACGGTGGTACGACGGTACGATCCTTGGAGCACGGTGGTATGACGGTACGATCCTTGGAGCACGGTGGTACGATCCTTGGAGCACGGTGGCACGACACCCGAGCACGGCAGTACGACTCTTCAGTACGACGGTACGATTCTTAGGCACACACGTGTACGACCCTTGGCCAGGCCTTCAATATACCGCAGGGTCGTACTTCCTGCTCCAGGGTCGTAACCTGTTGCTCAAGGGTCGTATAGCGTCACCAGGGAATACTATTCATAAATCACATATGAACTGCGGAGAGAAACGTAACCAAACAAAGGCATTGGCACTGTCACAATGAAAGATAAACCTCAGAGTTATCTTATAACTGAATGGGACGACTTGGTTTGAATAACTCGTTGTAAACAAAGGTCATCAGGACGATTTGGTCAAGCCAACTCGTTGGAAACAAAGGTCAAAGGGGCGGTGGTCAAGCCAACTCGTTGTAAACAAAGGTCAAAGGGGCGGTAGTCAAGCAATCTCGTTGTAAACAAAGGTCAAAGGGGCGGTGGTCAAGCCAACTCGTTGTAAACAAAGGTCAAAGGGGCGGTGGCCAAGCCAACTCGTTGTAAACAAAGGTCAAAGGGGCGGTGGTCAAGCCAACTCGTTGTAAACAAAGGTCAAAGGGGCGGTGGTCAAGCCAACTCGTTGTAAACAAAGGTCAAAGGGGCGGTGGTCAAGCCAACTCGTTGTAAACAAAGGTCAAAGGGGCGGTGGTCAAGCCAACTCGTTGTAAACAAAGGTCAAAGGGGCGGTGGTCAAGCCAACTCGTTGTAAACAAAGGTCAAAGGGGCGGTAGTCAAGCAATCTCGTTGTAAACAAAGGTCAAAGGGGCGTTGGTCAAGCCAACTCGTTGTAAACAAAGGTCAAAGGGGCGGTGGTCAAGCCAACTCGCTGGAAACAAAGGTCAAAGGGGCGGTGGTCAAGCCAACTCGTTGTAAACAAAGGTCAAAGGGGCGGTAGTCAAGCCAACTCGTTGTAAACAAAGGTCTGGCTAACTCATTGTAACCAAAGGTCAAAGGGACGTGATACAAGGTACAGGATCGAGTCTGCTGGAGTCAGCAGTAATTGGCGCCCTTCAAGTATAAATAATTCACTATTTCACTACCAGTTATCTACATGCCAGGGGGTCTACACACACACACACACACACACACACACACACACACACACATCACACACTGCAGAGAAAGACAGGTAAATGGGGCATGGCGCCTCTTGAGAACCATTGGTTTAAGCCTCACGTAGACTCACTGCATCACTGACCATCTGGGAACCAGTGATATAAACCATTCACTGCATCACTGACCATCTGGGAACCAGTGATATAAACCATTCACTGCATCACTGACCTTCTGGGAACCAGTGATATAAACCATTCACTGCATCACTGACCTTCTGGGAGCCAGTGATATAAACCATTCACTGCATCACTGACCATCTGGGAACCCGTGATATAAACCATTCACTGCATCACTGACCTTCTGGGAACCAGTGATATAAACCATTCACTGCATCACTGACCATCTGGGAACCAGTGATATAAGCCATTCACTGCATCATTGACCTTCTGGGAACCAGTGATATAAACCATTCACTGCATCACTGACCTGGGAGCCAGTGATATAAACCATTCACTGCATCATTGACCTTCTGGGAACCAGTGATATAAACCATTCACTGCATCACTGACCATCTGGGAACCAGTGATATAAACCATTCACTGCATCACTGACCTGGGAGCCAGTGATATAAACCATTCACTGCATCACTGACCTTCTGGGAGCCAGTGATATAAACCATTCACTGCATCACTGACCTTGACAATCTCTCTTGTTTGATTGGCTGGACGAACAGTCTCTACAGCGTCCAGTTAAAAGATAAGTTTACACTTGATCTGTACATATGTGGGGGTTTCTGCTCAAAGATCTTTGCGAGGGGCATCTGCTAGAATATGTATGTAACCTATTTGCTTTTTTAAATTATTTAGAGTTCTCGAAGCGGCATCTGGTAAAAAAAAAAAAACACGTGCAAACACTATATCTTAAGTTACTGAGGACTTTTGAAAGGGGCATGTGGTAGAAAACGTATGTAAACTAGATTTTTTTTTACGTTATTAGGATTTTTAGAAGGGGCATCTGTTAGAAAACACATGTAAACAAGATTTCTTTAAAATTATTTAAGAGGTTTAGAGGGGATATCTGGTAGAAAACGTATGTAAATAAGTTTTTTAAGTTATTTAGGATTTTTAGAAGGGGCATCTGTTAGAAAACACATGTAAACAAGATTTCTTTAAAGTTATTTAAGAGTTTTAGAGGGGATATCTGGTAGAAAACGTATGTAAATAAGTTTTTTAAGTTATTTAGGAATTTTAGAAAGGGGTATCTGGTAGAAAACGCATATAAACAGCATTTCAACTAATCGTAACTTTCTTTTCGTATCATTAAGGACGAATGGACGGACGAGTGTCGTACCGAAAAGTAGCGAGGGTACAAGACATCCAGAGAAAACGGAATCATCTGCTTATAGGTGCAGGGGGTCAGCCTGTGGTTCATGATCCATGGGTGATAAAGGGGACTAGATACTCACTGTGCTCAGCGTGGATCCAAATGATCAAGCGACTGGACAGAATTGAAATCCCATGCGAACATGAGGTGAAATTCCTGAGCACGACGGTACGATCTTCGAGCACGACGGTACGATCTTCGAGCACGACGGTACGATCTTCGAGAACGAGGATACGATGTTTGAGGACGACGGTACGATCCTTAAGCACGACGGTACGATTCTTGAGCACGACGGTGCGACCCTTGAGCACGACGGTACGATTCTTGAGCACGACGGTGCGACCCTTGAGCACGACGGTACGATCCTTGAGCACGACAGTTCGACCCTTGGGCACGACAGTTCGACCCTTGAGCACGACGGTACGACCCTTGAGCACGACATTACAATCATTCATGCGTCAGGACAGTGGGATGCTAACATACCTAAAGGGTCGTACCTTTCATGTTGTAGATCGTACCGTCGTACTGCGGGTCGTACCGTCGTGCTCAAAAGGTGAGGCATCTGGTATATTGATTTTCCCACACACACACACACACACACACACACACACACACACACACACACACACACACAAAGGAAATGCTTCTCCAGTTTGGTCACCGAACTTTTAAGGAGGCACAAAGAAGTGATAGGAAAGGTTCAGAGGAAGACATCAAAGATGATACCAGAATTAAGAGAGATAATTTCACAAGGAGAGTCTACAGCCCTTAGAATTGTCTATTATGGAAGAGAAAAGAATAAGGGGTGACTTGATCACAGCCTTAAAGTTAATGAACCAGTTCGGGGACGTTATCAGTGAACGCTTTTACAACAACAGTGAAGATGGACGACCACAGGCAATAACAGGAAATCAAGCAAGGAAATTGATAGAAGCCCAAGAATAGTTTTTCTCTTGTATGAATGATGGAAGAATGGAATAAAGTGTTGTGTAATATCAAGAAAGTTTAACAGATGGGGCTCCACACAAGTGTAGAACTCCCTCCCCGTACTGTACAAATAGGTGATTACAGATACGTAATTACACACACACAGACACACACACAACCTCAGAATCTTAATTACATATAACCATTCAGAGCAAGCAAGGGTACATCTCATTCACCATTACATACCAACTCGGTGTAATCACGCTAATCTACAACACACAGAGCTGCGAGGAAATTACGACACAGCGAACACCAGCCATTCACTTAACCAACGTAAAACTCCAGGAAGATCTCTTGGTCAACTCTTCCCCTCCTCCTCCAGCAGGAGTGATAGGAGTTGTGTGACTTCGATGACAGAACCACCCCTCTCTCCCCTGCGGTGAGGTCTGGATCACTGGAAATATACTTGTGGTTGCTGGTTACAACACGGTAGAGCCCAAGACCTTTGTGTGTGTGTGTCAAGACTCCCTGGAGGTGATTGCAACGAAGAAAGAGAAGGCAGTGGCTGAACGAAGTAGTTAGCTGAGGGTGTTGGGAAACGACGTGTTCCAGCCGAGGCGTAGTAGCAATACTGACGAAGACCGCGTTGACGAAGGGCGTCTTCATACACCTGTCCAGTCTTCAAGAACGTCACTTTTAAGTTGTGCGCATTTCTACACCTTGTATCTCTTGGCCTGGCCGATCCAAGCGTTCTCCTGGATTTCCCTTTCTGTACCTACATCGCTGGATCACAAGACAACTTGATCCTTGTCCTACTCTCTCTCTCTCTCTCTCTCTCTCTCTCTCTCTCTCTCTCTCTCTCTCTCTCTCTCTCTCTCTCTCATCCTTTTGTTTTCACTATATTGTTAATAGTCTACCCCTCGCTCAAGCCTTGTCCAGGCCCTCAATGGAAGATGCTCAAAATGCGGAGGCAAGAAACCACTCTAGCCTCGGATCCCTCCACTAAAAACTCTTCAGTATAAGACCTCCTGGAACCACAGTCTCTCCCGGACCTCCTGGAACCACACTCTCTCCCGGACCTCCTGGAACCACACTCTCTCCCGGACCTCCTGGAACCACACTCTCTCCCGGACCTCCTGGAACCACACTCTCTCCCGAGGGTATAAAGTGATTTGGAAGACTCCACCACATCTATGATAACCATCCACACGTCCTTCCAGAACTAGCCTGGACAGCACACACAGCGATAACTAGCCTATCCCTCAGGATAGCCGTGACTGGTCAGCCTATCCTTCTACACTAGCCCATCTCTTTAATCACCTGTTGACTAACCTGTCTACTATCCAACATAAACACCAGTGGTTCCCCAGCCTCCATCATCGACACCAGTGGTTCCCCAGCCTCCATCACCAGTGGTTCACCAGCCTCCATCACCGACATCAGTGGTTCCCCAGCCTCCATCATCGACACCAGTGGTTCACCAGCCTCCATCACCGACAGCAGTGGTTCCCCAGCCTCCATCACCGACAGCAGTGGTTCCCCAGCCTCCATCACCGACACCAGTGGTTACCCAGCCTCCATCACCGACACCAGTGGTTCCCCGGCCTCCATCACCGACACCAGTGGTTCCCCAGCCTCCATCACAGACACCAGTGGTTCCCCAGCCTCCATCACCGACACCAGTGGTTCCCCAGCCTCCATCACCGACACCAGTGGTTCCCCAGCCTCCATCACCGACAGCAGTGGTTCCCCAGCCTCCATCACCGACACCAGTGGTTCCCCAGCCTCCATCACCGACACCAGTGGTTCCCCAGCCTCCATCACCGACACCAGTGGTTCCCCAGCCTCCATCACCGACACCAGTGGTTCCCCAGCCTCCATCACCGACAGCAGTGGTTCCCCAGCCTCCATCACCGACACCAGTGGTTCCCCAGCCTCCATCACCGACACCAGTGGTTCCCCAGCCTCCATCACCGACACCATTGGTTCCCCAGCCTCCATCACCGACAGCAGTGGTTCCCCAGCCTCCATCACCGACAGCAGTGGTTCCCCAGCCTCCATCACCGACACCAGTGGTTCCCCAGCCTCCATCACCGACACCAGTGGTTCAACAGCCTCCATCACCGACACCAGTGGTTCAACAGCCTCCATCACCGCACAGTGGTTCCCCGGCCTCCATCACCGACACCAGTGGTTCCCCAGCCTCCATCACCGACACCAGCGGTTCCCCAGCCTCCATCACCGACACCAGTGGTTCCCCAGCCTCCATCACCGACACCAGCAGTTCCCCCACCTCCATCACCGACATCAGTGGTTCTCCAGCCTCCATCACCGACACCAGTGGTTCTCCAGCCTCCATCACCGACACCAGTGGTTCCACAACTCCCAACACCAGTGGTTCCCTTACCTCCAACACCAACACCAGTAGTTCCCCAGCCACCAACACCAGTGGTTCCCTTACCCCCAACACCCCTGGTGTGGTTCCCCAGCCTCGCGGTTTTTACAGTGGCGTCCACAATGTTTTCGTTTTGTTACAGTATGTTGTAGGTTAGGTTAGGTCAGGCCATCACTACATCATGGTGTACACACAGCGGCCCTCGGCTCCTGTCCTGCCCAGGTGAGCGTTTATGATGAGCACAGGTAACTACCACTGTTTACTGACGTGGCTACAGGCAGGGTGAGGGGCAGGGCTGCAGGCAGGGTGAGGGGCAGGGCTGCAGGCAGGGTGAGGGACAGGGCTGCAGGCAGGGTGAGGGGCAGGGCTGCAGGCAGGGTGAGGGGCAGGGCTGCAGGCAGGGTGAGGGGCAGGGCTGCAGGCAGGGTGAGGGGCAGGGCTGCAAGCAGGGTGAGGGACAGGGCTGCAAGCAGGGTGAGGGACAAGGCTGCAGGCAGGGTGAGGGACAAGGCTGCTACCACACTACTAACACACACCACACCGCTACCACACTACCACCACACACCACACCACTACCACCACACACCACACCCCTACCACACTACACACCACTACCACACTACCACCACACCACTGCCACATTATTACCACCACACACCACACCACTACCACACTACACACCACTACCACACTACACACCACTACCACCACACACCACTACCATACTACCACACTACCACCACACCCCAGCTGTCCCTCACCAGACAACCCTATCATTACCTGCACGAGACAAGGTAATTAACCCAACCAGATTTGAAGTATGATAACAGGAAACGATTTGTTGAAGATTTAATGAGTTTTTCTAACACCTGGAATTCCACATCTGGACCTGACGTGACGCTAGCAGGTGCACTCCACCCTACATGGCTCGTCTCCACACCATCTAGCCACCTACACCAGGTGGATGGCGAAGGAAGGCGATAGGTGGAGGAGGATTAGAGGTCGTAACCCTCACAGACGTCTGGGGATCTCCATCGTAAAACGGACTCTAATGCTCTGTGTAATAGGGGCGTCCGTGTGGTTACCATGTGGGACATGGTCCTTAATTGGTTTATTTCACCTCTGGCCTACGTGGGTTGGCATTATGACACTCGTTTAATGACGTGGATAAACAACTTATGATGAGGTTAACTAGGCAGATACGAGAGATAAAGTGATAAATGTCTATACACACCAGCAACAGTAGTAGTAGTAATAGTAGCATCAACCACCATCCACCATCATCCATTACTAACCACCACGACCAACCACCCATCACCAACCATTATGACCATCCACCACCACCCATCACCATCCACACGACCTGTCCTCCCCCACACCCCAGAGGCCTCACTTCTCGCCCCTTTTTCACCTCGACGTGTTGAGGGGATGAGGGGGTGTTGTGGGTCAACAAGCACGCTACGTGACATACACAAACTCAACCACTTCATCAACACGTTACTCATCCCATAACAGTAAGTGTCACACACAAACATCCCTCAGTCACACATTAGGACACACATGTGTTACGTGAACCCCAGTCTGGAACGTACAGCCATTCATAACCCCGTGTTCGTGACACGTGGTACCGTGACACACAAGCAATCATAACCCCGTGTTGTGGCACGTGGTACCGCGCCACACAAGCAATCATAACCCCGTGTTGTGGCGGTGGTACCGCGCCACACAAGTTATCATAACCCCGTGTTGTGGTACGTGGTACCGCGCCACAGAAGCAATCATAGCCCCGTGTTGTGGCACGTGGTACCGCACCATACAAGTAATCATAACCACGTGTTGTGGCGGTGGTACCGCGCCACACATGTTATCATAACCCCGTGTTGTGGCACGTGGTACCGCGCCACACAAGCAATCATAACCCCGTGTTGTGATACGTGTTACCGCGCCACACATGCAATCATAACCCCGTGTTGTGACACGTGGTACCGTGACACACAAGTTATCATAACCCCGTGTTGTGGCACGTGGTACCGCGCCACACAAGTTATCATAACCCCGTGTTGTGGCACGTGGTACCGCGCCACACAAGCAATCATAACCCCGTGTTGTGACACGTGGTATCGTGCCACACAAGCAATCATAACCCCGTGTTGTGACACGTGTTACCGCGCCACAGACGCAATCATAACCCCGTGTTGTGACACGTGTTACCGCACCACACAAGCAATCATAACCCCGTGTTGTGACACGTGGTACCGCAACACACAAGCAATCATAACCCTGTGTTGAGGCAGTGGTACCGCGCCACACAAGTAATCATAAACCCGTGTTGTGACACGTGTTACCGCGCCACACAAGCAATCATAACCCCGTGTTGTGACACGTGGTACCGCGCCACATAAGCAATCATAACCTCGTGTTGTGGCACGTGGTACCACGCCACACAAGTAATCATAAACCCGTGTTGTGACACGTGTTACCGCGCCACACAAGCAATCATAACCCCGTGTTGTGACACGTGGTACCGCGCCACATAAGCAATCATAACCCCGTGTTGTGGCAGTGGTACCGCGCCACACAAGCAATCATAACCCCGTGTTGTGACACGTGGTACCGCACCACACAAGCAATCATAACCCCGTGTTGTGACACGTGGTACCGCACCACACAAGCAATCATAACCCCGTTTTGTGGCACGTGGTACCCCGCCACACAAGCAATCATAACCCCGTGTTGTGACACGTGGTACCGCACCACACAAGCAATCATAACCCCGTGTTGTGACACGTGGTACCGCGCCACATAAGCAATCATAACCCTGTGTTGAGGCAGTGGTACCGCGCCACACAAGTAATCATAACCCCGTGTTGTGACACGTGGTACCGCACCACACAAGCAATCATAACCCCGTTTTGTGGCACGTGGTACCCCGCCACACATGCAATCATAACCCCGTGTTGTGGCGGTGGTACCGCGCCACACAAGCAATCATAACCCCGTGTTGTGGCACGTGTTACCGCGCCACACAAGCAATCATAACCCCGTGTTGTGGCGGTGGTACCGCGCCACACAAGCAATCATAACCCCGTGTTGTGACACGTGGTACCGCGCCACACAAGCAATCATAACCCCGTGTTGTGACACGGAACCGCGCAACACAAGTAATCATAACCCCGTGTTGTGACACGTGGTATCGCGCCACACAAGCAATCATAACCCCGTGTTGTGACACGTGTTACCGCGCCACACAAGCAATCATAACCCCGTGTTGTGGCACGTGTTACCGCGCCACACAAGCAATCATAACCTCGTGTTGTGGCACGTGGTACCACGCCACACAAGTAATCATAACCCCGTGTTGTGGCACGTGGTACCGCGCCACACACGCAATCATAACCCCGTGTTGTGGGACGTGGTACCGCGCCACACACGCAATCATAACCCCGTGTTGTGGCACGTGGTACCGCGCCACATACGCAATCATAACCCCGAGTTGTGGCACATGGTACCGCGCCACACAAATAATCATAACCCCGTGTTGTGATACGTGGTACCGCACCACACAAGCAATCATAACCCCGTGTTGTGACACGTGTTACCGCGCTACACAAGCAATCATAACCCCGTGTTGTGGCACGTGGTACCACGCCACACAAGCAATCATAACTCCGTGTTGTGACACGTGTTACCGCGCCACACAAGCAATCATAACCCCGTGTTGTGACACGTGGTACCGCACCACACAAGCAATCATAACCCCGTGTTGTGACACGTGTTACCGCGCCACACAAGCAATCATAACCCCGTGTTGTGGCGGTGGTACCGCGCCACACAAGCAATCATAACCCCGTGTTGTGACACGTGGTACCGCACCACACAAGCAATCATAACCCCGTGTTGTGACACGTGGTAACGCACCATACAAGCAATCATAACCCCGCAGTTGCCCCGCTGGCGCTGCACATGATGACATCACCTGACGCCACCACCGCCACGCCCACCTCCTCAGACCCCAGTAGGTGAACTAGGGGTCCTACAGGAGGAAGACACCCCTCACGTTCCTACCTGACGCAGTAGGTGAACTAGGGGTCCTACAGGAGGAAGACGCCCCTCACGTTCCTACCTGACGCAGTAGGTGAACTAGGGGTCCTACAGGAGGACCAGAACCCTTACGTTACTACCTGACGCAGTAGGTGAACTAGGGGTCCTACAGGAGGACCAGAACCCTTACGTTACTACCTGACGCAGTAGGTGAACTAGGGGTCCTACAGGAGGACCAGAACCCTCACGTTACTACCTGACGCAGTAGGTGAACTAGGGGTCCTACCTGACGTAGTAGGTGAACTAGGGGTCCTACAGGAGGACCACGCCCCTCACGTTCCTACCTGACGCAGTAGGTGAACTAGGGGTCCTACAGGAGGACCACGCCCCTCACGTTCTTACCCCGCCCATCCCACCATCTGCTCACAACAGACATCATCATCCTTCGATTCCTCAGACACACGTCTACGCAGTTATGTAAATAAGAACCAGCCGAAATCAAACAGTTTTCTAATATAAATCCATCATACAAGGGCACTTCTAATGACAGTACGACCGTAATTACCAATACGAACAGTCTAACCGCCAGACACAAGTCATCAACCTATCACGCAACGGCTTACAAATGGCCCTCCTACCCCGAAAGCAACTTAAGTCATATCACAAAAATTTTATATATACATCTCGTGGAAAATTGTGTTATAAACACAGGAAAACTCACATCAGTCCTGGTAGGTGAGGTTGGCTGTGTCACACATCACCATCGGGCATGGCAACGCCACCGCTCCTCTTCTCCTCCTCCACCCTGACGTGTTGCCTCGCCTCGCCTGGCCGGTCGACCCCCTCAACATCAACACCACAGCGTCGAGACGTTGGCTCATATGACACACGACCCCCATAAGCCCGGGGCTGCAGGGCTCTCCTGTAGGAGTTGGTAGCGAGGTGTGTGATCACGTCTTCACCAGCCAGCCCGTAATTTGGCCTCCTGGACCAATCACGTCCTTCGCTCACACTACTGCACCTCAGCCACTCAGCCTTCCAAACCCCGGGAGCCGCAGTGCGTTCGAAGCGTCTCACGACTCTCTCGAGGCAAATGAACCACCTGAACGGTCGTTAACTATCGCAACCGCTCGTTACCCAAAATATTTAGCTGGAGGTCCACGCCTCACAGTAAACACTGGGAGCGATCGTGACTTCCTCGCATTGTACATCGTGTGTGTGTGTGTGTGTGTGTATTGTTAATTAATCCTTGACTTGAAATACGTTTTGCAATGATTATCGAACTGCTGTGTTATCATCAACCTAAAATACGAAAGTAACAAGAAGGCAATAAACTCCTAACAAGCATTGGAGGAGGACACTTGTGGATTTTTTTGGATATAATTCCTCGACTTTGACTCGTACATTAATGATATATTCTACGTCGGAGTGATAATCACACTATAATGAGCCAGTGAACTCGGTCGTAAGACCGTGTTACTTGGAATGTGTCATGAATTCCTTAATACTTCCTCTACATTATCTAATAGTTAGTTAAATACTGTACGTCGGGAAATTATGGTTCGAACTTGGTAATAATCAGTACCAGACCCGGCAGTAGCACCACCACCTCACCACCACCAACATTACCCCCACCTCCTCCACCACCTCCATTACCCCCACCTCCTCCACCATCACCATTACCCCCACCTCCACCACCAACATTACCCCCACCTCCTTCACCACCAACATTACCCCACCTCCTCCACCACCACCACCATCACCATTACCCCGACCTCTTCCACCACCACCACCACCACCATTACCCCGACCTCTTCCACCACCATTACCCCGACCTCTTCCACCACCACCACCATCACCATTACCCCGACCTCTTCCACCACCACCACCACCACCATTAACCCGACCTCCTCCACCACCACCACCATCACCATTACCCCGACCTCTTCCACCACCACCACCATCACCATTACCCCCACCTCCTCCACCACCACCCACCACCAACATTACCCCCAGCTCCTCCACCACCATCACCACCAACACCCTCCCCCAGCAGCAGCAGGGAGACAGACACTATGCTGCACGTCGTGATCTCGACTCGTCATCGACCCTCAGACTAACACTTCCCAGGTGGCTTGCTGTCCACCACCCGTGCCACCCACTCCTGCCACCTGCTGCTGCTGCTTCCACCACCCTCCTCCTGCCACCCACCTCAGCCTCCCTCCCTCCCTCCGGTCTGGTGGGAGGGCCAACCCTACACGCAGAGTCTACACTCACTCACCCATAATACACATGTTATTCTGTTTACGCTTCCCTCAACCACACATTTCGCCTCAAACGCCACCACACCTTGACACCTAACACACCTCACGCACACACACACTCATTTTCCGCCCACAGCCGCCCTTCGCCCCCAACGCACTCAGAGCACTTACCTCCCCGGCCCGCATTACCATACCAGACCTGATGCACGCAGAACATGACACACCCGTTCTTTCTCAAAATACGACATAACAAATACACGTTACACACAAGATAAGGAACCCCCTCATCTCCACCTACCTTTCTGCACCACATAAACGCCTGCTCCCTGCCCCATCATTCCACCTAAGAGCCTCCACAAATTCCACAATATACTTATTTTCCTCTGCGTTCGTCTTCTATAAACACGGGCGTTACAGCCAATTTCAGGGGACAAATGCCTTCGTTTCAGCTCGTAGGATCTGAAGGCTTTCCCTTACTGACCCAATACCTTTACTGAAGCAGCGTGAGGGATCGCCATCCTCCAGCTTCCAGATACTGGAACGTCTCAGAGGGGGGAAAAGATAATCGTGATGTGTTATCATCCATGGAAAACTGTGTGAGCCCAGGACACGGGACTCCCGAGAGCTTAGGATCACGTAAATATAGAGACAACGTCCTGATTATGTCTGTTCTCCAACCCCCCCGAAGACTAGAGATTGTCCCACCGTCCCTTGAAGACCTGGAATGAACCAGCAGCTTGTTTCATCTTCGTCCTCAAATCTTCTCCTTTCTCTTCGAGGTCCCCCAAGAGAGAGAGAGCCACCGACGCTCTCCCAAGCGAGGAGATTCTCCCCACAAAAGAAAAAAAAAAACTCTCCCTAGATCGAAGGAACACCTCCTCCCAAACATTGCAAGATATTCCTGAACTTTTAAGGGCGAGACTTTAAGAACTTCCTAAGCGGCAGGTGGATCACCCAGCACACATTGCTCCCGCCCTCCCTCCCTCCCTCCTTGCGTCAGTTGGCGCCCAGCGACGGCTTGTGTGGGTAGCGAAGTGTCACGGGTTCAACACCGTCTTTTGTATTTATGTGGAAATCCCCTCCCTCCTCCACCCCAAGTCCCAGCCCCATCCCCCCACCCCATCGTAATCTCCCTTGGCGTCTGGTGAGCTGGGACATGCGAGCTGGGCTATATATATGTCAGCAGGTCATGCAATAAGCGCTTTAAGGGCGCTTGTACAACACGCCCGTCACACTATCCGTCTGGCAGCACGTAAGGTGGCCATATACCTCACCGCAAACCCACACAATACCTCCCAATGAGTTTGTCTGACGTGTACGCCAAAGCACGCACACCAACACCACGAATACTTGCAGTACAGAAAACGCATATAATAAACACAAGGATACGTGTTAAAGGGTATGAAGGAACGAAACATTCTGACACACGCATGAATGAGCACACACACACACACATACACACACACACACACACACACACACACACACACACACAGACGCACACACCGGTAAATCATATATATATAAATATATATATATATATATATATATATATATATATATATATATATATATATATATATATATATATCACGGGTGATATACATTTGTCTGTCCATTAGTTTGTAGTGGTTTACGAAAAGAGGAAATGACAATGAGAAGGTGGTGAAAGTGAGTAAGCCTGGAAATGAGGTTTCTGGGCGGAGATACCAGACGTTTGCTCTGAAGTGCATATGAGAGAAATACTTAAGAAAGAAAACAGATTTGTATGTGGTATTTATGGATCTGAAGAAAACGCATGAGAGGTTTAAGGGAGATGCCTTTTGGAAGTTGTTACGAGCATATGGTGTGGGAGGAAAACTACTACTAGATGTGGTACGGAATTTTCGTCGAGAAAGTAAGGCATGTGTGCGAGTAGGATGGGAGAAGGATGAGTGGTTCCAGGTAAAAATGGATCTGCGTGAAGGGTGTGTGACAGTCACCATGACCGTTTAATGTCTATTGTTAGGGTGATGACGGAGATTAATGCCAATGTCTAGATCAATGAGTCTGATCTACAGTACACGAGGAGTTCTGGATCTGGGAGGTGCGTCAGCTGCTGTTTCCCGATGATACGGTTCTGATGGCAGACTCGAGTGAGCAACGTGCAGAACCTAGTGGAGAATGAGAAACAGGAGGAAGCTGAGAGGCTAGGTGAATAAAGGGTAAGGTTATGAGGGTAAGCAGAGGGAGAGAGTCAGGCTGAAAAGAATGTGAGAGTGAATGGAGAGAACATGAATGAAGTGAGTGAACATGGCTATGGATGGATCTATGGGAGATGAAGTGAGCCAGTGAGTGATCGAGTGGGACAGACGCCCTGGCTGCATGGAGGACTGTGTGGAAAGAGAGGTCACTCACTGTCTGTGAGAGCAAAGACGGGGCTGGATGAATGAGAGCCTTGCACTGTAAAACACAAAGAAACTGAAGAGGACGGATGTGTTGGAAAGCAAATGTGAGGCGGGTTGACCGTGCATGACGACGTGAGAGAGAGAGAGAGGCGTAGTAGCAGCAGGCTAATGATGGATGAGGGCTTGCCAGGATGTAATGCAATGGTATGGACACACAGAGAGGATGAGCGAAGAGAGACACGAAACCGAGAGGATATACGGGTCAGAGGTGAAGGGAGTAAGGGGAGAATGGGAGCGCTGTGGTATACAGGGGGACGAATGACTATCCATGGGCTGAACCAAGGTACATGAAGTGATCCGGGGGAACGGCGGAATGGACTGTGGGGCTTGCCCTGTGAATCTGAGAGCTCTGCCAGACACAGAGTGGATGTGAGCAAAAGATTCCGTACTTCTTCCGTTCCCGGCGTCGTGTCGCGATGCTGCAACGGGCGAAATAATATGAAAACAAGAACAATCACGCGAGACATGAGGGTAATACATAAGTAAGGCATTTCCCTGCAAGCCTACATATAGGCTGAATAATTCAGACCCCGAGGGACAAAACATTTGTTCCTTGTGGCTGCCAGTGTGTGCGCGGGGCGGGGTGGGGCTGTGCGGGGCGGGGCGGGGATGAACGTGGTGGGAAAATGATCAAATATGAGGGGTGAGGTTGCGGAGGGACAACAGAACTGGGGAAAACAAGTTAAAAGACAATTGAAAGAATGAATTTCATGAGAGGTGAGTGGAGAAAACAGACATCAAGAAGGTGAATGAAGGTGAAAGCCGTGGAAACACAGAATGAGGATTAGGTATAAGGGTTGAGAAGACATGAAGGGTGGAAGCACACAGGGTAGGGGAAGTTAGGGAATAAACGAGAGATTGACTTAAGGAAACTGAAGAGAAATAAGTCCAGAACAGGGCGGCATAAATGCCTTCATCATTCATTCATTCATTCATTCAGTCATTCTTTCACTCTAAGGTTCGATTTAACTTACTCTTTAAGTAGAGCTGCGCCACGGTAATCATATCACAAGTACTGGTGGACCATGATGATTACATTGCAAGTATTGCGGGGCCACTATGATTATAATGCAAGTTTTAAGCTGGCCAATCGCACTACACACAAGCACACTATATATATATATATATATATATATATATATATATATATATATATATATATATATATATATATATATATATGCACACACACAATATAATTGGTTGAAAGACGTTTGTAGTGTTACTGATGAGACAAGCATGCCTTGGAAAATTGAGAGAGAGAGAGAGAGAGAGAGAGAGAGAGAGAGAGAGAGAGAGAGAGAGAGAGAGATGACCCCTATAGGTTCCATGGTAGGCATTGTCTTCTGGCCACATGGTTCTCCCCCAGCACCGCATCCCCTTCCCCCAGTACTACCAGGATCTTCCCCCAGCATTATGAGGACCTTTTCCCCTGTACCATACCTCTTCCCCAGCATCATTACAACCCTACAATTGTCCCCAGCAACCAAGACCCTCTAAGACCACCATAATCCTCCCCCAGAACCACCATAATCCTCCCCCAACACGACCATAACTCTCCCCCAGCACCACCCCAACACAACTTATCCCACCCCCCCAGCACCACCACACTCGCCTCTGTTGTCATTAAAATCACCCACACCACATCCCCAGGACGACCACCACACCACACAACACTACACCACACCACACCACACCACACAACAATCACACCACAGCATCACCACACCATACAACCACCACACCACACCACACTACACCACACCACAGCATCACCACACCATACAACCACCACACCACACCACACTACACCACACCACAGCATCACCACACCATACAACCACCACACCACAGCATCACCACACCATACAACCACAACACCACAGCATCACCACACCATACAACCACCACACCACACCACACTACACCACACCACAGCACTACCACACCATACAACCACCACACCACAGCATCACCACACCATACAACCACAACACCACAGCATCACCACACCATACAACCATCACACCACAGCATCACCACACCATACAACCACCACACCACACCACACTACACCACACCACAGCACTACCACACCACAGCATCACTACATCATACAACCACCACACCACAGCATCACTACATCATACAACCACAACACCACAGCATCACCACATCATACAACCACAACACCACAGCACTACCATACCATACAACCACCACACCACAGCATCACTACATCATACAACCACAACACCACAGCATCACCACATCATACAACCACAACACCACAGCACTACCATACCATACAACCACCACACCACAGCATCACCACACCATACAACCACCACACCACACCACACCACTACCACAGCACGGGACCACCACAGGATTCTACGAAGTCTTTTAACTATATTGCCATAACTTCGCCTCAGAGTTTTCTAAGTAGAGAACTTATGATCACTAGACTTACCGTTCGCCATCATGGAGTAAAACATGTAAATGTGTAGTGTTTACATGTAAGAGTGGAAATCTCAAATATAAACCAGAAATCACGGAGGTGCAGACTCGGAGAAAAAGAAAAAAATGTACTAAATTTAATGAGATATGCATTGTGTTCTGGACGGCTAAGGAAGTGCAATGTGTGTACTGGAGGCTTGGGTAAGAGCAATGTGTGTACTGGATGGCTGAGGAAGTGTACTGGAGGCTTGGGTAAGAGCAATGTGTGTACTGGATGGCTGAGGAAGTGTATTGAAGGTTTGGGGTGAGGCAATGTGTACTGGAGGGTTGAGGAAGTGTGAAGTGTAATGAAGAGATCAGAAGTACATTTTGTACTGGAGGGTTGAGGAAGTTGTTCTTGTGCACAGAAGCACTGTGTACTGGAGGTACTGGAAAGGAGGTGCAATATCTACTGGAAGGCTGGGCAACGGTGCTGTGTACTGGGTGTGTGTGTGTCGGGTTAAGCACTGGGTACCACAAGGCTGGGGTAGACAACAGGGCAAAAAGTGGTGTACAAGACTGAGGGAGAGAGAGAGAGAGAGAGAGAACGTTCTGTACGTGGGCACTGGGGGAGAGAACTGTGTACTGGAGGACCAGATGGACATGGTGTACTGGTAGACTAGGTAGCGTCCGAGGCCAGGGACGATATGTACTGGGGCTCCAGGAGAACTGTGGGCTTTGGGAAAGGAAAGTGGATCGTCATTTACCACATAACCTCGAAGTGACGTCGGAAACACCCCCCCCCCTCTCTCTCTCTCTCTCTCTCTCTCTCTCTCTCTCTCCTTCTCTCTCCACCTGCCCACCACCGAGTCTTTCTTCTCCCCCTCTGAATATCTCGCTTTCTCCGCCAACGAACGTTCACACATCTGGACCACAAACCAGAACTTCTGGACCACAAACCAGAAAACCAATGAGACAGTTTGCAACTCATCACAACACCAGGATGGACCTCACGATCACGAGAGAGAGAGAAAGAGGGGCGTCGTCGCCCCCCGTATGGCCCTCAACGACTGTGTATCTTATCTCATTCAAAGAAAAGAACTATTTGCTAATGGACGCTGGTGGGTTCGTAGCTTCACAGATCGCAATTAAAGTTACGTCTAACTCATCCTCCGCTTACGAACACATGACTATACTCTTCTGCTCATTTTCTCTGCTGCAGGAGATGCTGAGGACGTGGGGGGTGGGGGGGAGTGGGGGGAAGGGGGAGGGGAAATGAATGAAGACTAATGAAAAAATAAACTCTAGTGTCCTGGCGTTCATTTCCAGATTTATGATGCTGGAAGAATAATGTGCTATCCCCAGCCTTGGGAACCTTTGGGGGGGGGGGGGGGGGGGGAGGAGGAGGAGGAGGAGGAGGAGGAGGAGGAGGAGGAGGAGGAGGACGGAGGAGGAGGAGGAGGAGGAAGAGGAGGAGGAGGAGGAGTCATAGTGAGTAGCGAGACAACAGACTTCACCTCCTATAAAGACTCTGAGTGAAGGATGAAGGTTGAGGCAGTAGCGTGTGTGTGTGTGTGTGTGTGTGTGTGTGTGTGTGTGTGTGTGTAAGGTGCGTTTTACGAGGACGTCAGTGGCAGATCATGCATCATCCTCTTAAGTCTCTCTCTCTCTCTCTCTCTCTCTCTCTCTCTCTCTCTCTCTCTCTCTCTCTCTCTCTCTCTCTCTCGCCATCAGCCACGCTGCCGGAGGGCCAACCAGCCCTTGAGCAACACTTTTCTTTGACACCGATTTCCACTTAAAAGACCTCCCCTTCCTCCTCCTCCTCCCTGGACGTCCACACACACACACACACACACACACACACACACACACACACACACACACACACACGCACATTATTCCTCTCAGTCAATGACCACAGTTGAAGTTCAATCACTAACCTCCCACCTCCTCAGAGGCCTACCAATGATAAACTGATACGAGGCAATTAAGCCTCACATGACGTCACTTGTTACTTTCCAAATGGGGTCAGTGAGATAATGAGAGAACGAGAGGAGGGATGACGAAGAGGGAGGTCATCTCCACCATCCAGCCCGCGAGGTCAGGAGTGGATCACAACTCGTCTCTAATCTCTGATCTCTTGAAAAGAGGGAAGGGGGAGGGGAATTAATCATTGTCGAGTTGATAAGCAATGTTATCTTTGATCAGACTCTTACAGTAAGTGTTGACCCACACTCTCTTACGCCAGCGACAACCAGATAGGACGGGGGGTGTGGGAGTGTGGGGGGGGAGATCTGTTCTGACGTGATCTGAGCTTGAGGAGGGGGGGGAGGGGGAGAGGACGCACACACACACACACACACACACACACACACACACACACACACACACACATACACTCAGCCACATAACCCATATCGAGTCGAGAATATTTACCCATGACTGCGACAACCTGATAGGACGGGGGGTGGAGGGGGGAGTGGGGGGGTGACCTGGTCTAACGTGATCTGAGCTTGAGCAGGGGGGGGGGGACGGGGTGGAGAGAACACACACACACACACACACACACACACACACACACACACACACACACACCAAGATCGAGTCGAGAATTTTTACCCATGACTATAAAATATACCAGATGGGCGCGAGGTACACTCACGTCGGAAATACAATGTTGGACTTTACGATCCCCCGAGGCCGGTCAAGATCACAAGAGATGGCCAAGTGTGTGTCTTTCTCTCTCTCTCTCTCTCTCTCTCTCTCTCTCTCTCTCTCTCTCTCTCTCTCTCTCGGTGTAAACAAATACTGCATGATCCCGTGCAGGTCCACCTGGTGTCTGCTCTGGCTCTTGGAGAGGGTTTCTAACATAAAATCCTCCAAGCTTACTTCACAGGGATGGAGTTAAGCTTCAATTGAAACTGGTTCTCCCATTCGCATAAAAGAGGCTCAGCTTTATATATATATATATATATATATATATATATATATATATATATATATATATATATATATATATATATATATATATCCCTGCACTACCTACGTATCTCCTGCGTTGTCGTAGAAGGCGACTAAATTAGGTAGGAGACTGGGAGGCTGGACACCATCCCTTCCTGTATTATTACTTTCCAACAGAAGGAACAGAAGAAGGAGCCAATTGAGGATATTTCCTGCAAGGCCAAGGGCGTCTATTTCTGAATTCTACCTCGCCGATGTGGGAAACAGCAAACAAGCATGACGAAAAGGGAAGGGAGCGGAGGGGCTGGAAATCCTCCCCTCTCATTTTTAGTCTTCCTAAAAAAAGAAACAGAAAAGGGGGCCAAGTGAGGATATTCCCTCAAAGACTCAGTCCTCTGTTCTTAACGCTACCTCGATAACGCAGGAAATGGCGAATAGTATGAAAAAAAATTATATTATATATATATATATATATATATATATATATATATATATATATATATATATATATATATATATATAGGCATTTCTGTAAGAGAGGAAAGATAAACAAAAAACGGGAAGCTTGGCTCCAGGACAATATATCGTAGGTAATTCTGGCGTTGTCGACCTTTACATAAGCCAACTGACCAATCCACGTCGAGCGTTGTGGCGTAACCCAGTTGCCATGACGACCGAGGCCTTGTCTTGTGTTGTCCATCATCAGCTGATTGACGAACTTATTACACTCAGCTGTGCTACCCCTCCTCTCCACCGCCTCTGGCAACACCACCGCCTGGCCTCTCCGTGTGTCTCATTCTGTGAAGTGATCATTTCCTGTCCTTTATGACGCTGCTAATTCGAGGCGAGGTTTCTGAAGCGTTGTGCTACAATGATCTTATCTCCTTCATGGATGAAGAGCTGGTATTACACAGTTCTTTTTTTCCCCTGTGGTTCGTGGCACCAGCTCCTCACTCGGAGTGACTGTAGCTTAAGTTTTCCCTCGATTTGAAGCGAGGAATTCCTTGACGAGACTCTACTCTCCCTGTGTTACAGCCTCATCAAAGGTGACCTTTCCCTCGTCATGTGGAACCTCGTGCAGGCGGAGCCCGGTAACGCCTAGATCATGTTTCAACTTACAGATGTACAAAGGAGAGGTTGTTGGATGTGAACGTGCTGACACAGGCGGCAATTGTTGGAGCACAGCGTGAACACTGGTTTGGAGAAGGAGGAGGATATAACTCGAGTGTGAAGGAAGGGGCGACAGTGAGTAGGTCTGGAAATGTGTGTTGTGTGCAAGGGTACCAAGTGAGATCGAGTGAAGAGCATAGGGTTATAGTGAGCAACACTATGGGAATGTATGGGGACCGGAGGGTATTTGAGGAAGGACTGCTTTAAGTGTGCGTGAGAGGTTGTGGGGAGAGTATCTACAGGCAACGAGTGCAAGTGATGGGGAAGAATACGAGAGAAAGCAACGAAAGGTCAAGAAAACAGGGAGAGATAAGAGATGGGAGAGAGACAACAGATGAACTGTAGATATCGAAATGTTTGACAAAGATTCTGCGTAGAAACCAAGAGAACAGCGGGTAGGGAACTGATTAATGGACAACTATGACGCAAGAAGGAGAGAAGAGTATTTTGAAGGACTGCTGAATGTGCTCGATGATAAGGAGAACGGGGTTGTATGCGGAGTGAGAGATTCTTGGCAAATGGAACGGTGGAGAGCGAGGAGGTAGTGAAAGCCTTACAGAAGATGAAAGTCGCTGAATCGCCGGGAGGGAATGGATTTGTATTTGGTTCCCAAGAAAGAAGGTGACAGATCCCCCATGACGTCTGGCAGGTCCTGCATGACGTATGGATGGTGCAAGAGACATTGATTGAGGACTGGCGGACTGCACACACAGCAGTTCCCTCGTGTAAGAAGACGAGGGACGAAAGAAGGGAAAAAAATATATGACCTTCCGAATCACTGTTGATCATACTGGCAGGGTGTATGGGAGGGAGGTGTACATAGGGGGTCGTCGCCTACACCTGACTGCAGAGGAGGAGTGTGGCCTCAGGAATGGACCAGGTGTTTGGACAATATGTGGAGAAATACCTTGAGAATTAAAACATCTGTTCTCTGTAGGTCTGGAGAAAACGTGTGTAGCACCTCACAGGTGTTTATACTGGTAGAGTGAGGCATGTGTACGAGTAGGAAGAGAGGAGGAGAGTATAATTTCCAGGTAAAGGCAGGTCTGGGTGAGGGATGCGTCTGATGTCACCATGGCTGTTTAATCCGTCATTGGACGAGATGGGACGGGAGGTGAATGAGATGATCTTGATACAAGGGTTGGGTCTGTACTATGCTGGGGGATGATGGGGCCAAGTGGAGCACGGGAGGTTAATTTGACGTTCGTGGATAAGAGAGAAAAGTTCCAGTCTCAGCGGGGAGAACCTGGGGTTCACAGGGGTTCGATATAGGCTCCTGGGGGAGTGGACATGAACCCTTGTATGGATGACAAATGGCCATTAGATGCCATTAGGGCACAAGTAGTTAGTTGCCAGCATAAAACAGCCGATTATTCCTAGATTAAATAAGAATTTGACCAATCCACTGGAGTGGGCTACTGTACTGGTCATGGCTGTCTACACACCTTCCCTCTGGGGGGGCGTTTGATGAAGCTGAAGTGTACAACTCAACTACGTTTTCTTAGCAACAGAAAACGTAGATATTTCCTCTGTGTCCTGAGGGTTAAACTTGAGTGTTAACCTCTTAAGCACGACGGCATGGTCCTTGAGCACGACGGTACGATCCTTGAGCACGAAGGTACGATCCTTGAGCACGATGATACGATCCTTGAGCACGACGGTAGGATCCTTGAGCACGATGGTACGATCCTTCAGCACGATGGTACGATCCTTGAGCACGACGGTACGATCCTTCAGCACGATGGTACGATCCTTGAGCACGACGGTACGATCCTTCAGCACGACGGTACAATCCTTGAGCACGATGATACGATCCTTGAGCACGACGGTACGATCCTTCAGCACGATGGTACGGTCCTTGAGCACGACGGTACGATCCTTGAACACGACGGTACGATCCTTGAGCACGATGGTACGATCCTTGAGCACGACGGTACGATCCTTGAGCACGACGGTACGATCCTTGAGCACGACGGTACGATCCTTGAGCACGACGGCACGATCCTTGAGCACGACGGCACGATCCTTGAGCACGATGGTACGATCCTTGAGCACGATGGTACGATCCTTGAACACGACGGTACGACCCTTGAGCATGACGGTACGATCCTTGAAGACGACGGTACGATACTTGAGCACGATGGTACGATCCTTGAGCACGACGGTACGATCCTTGAACACGACGGTACGATCTTGAGCACGACGGTACATCCTTGAGCACGACGGTACATCCTTGAGCACGACGGTACATCCTTGAGCACGACGGTACGATCCTTCAGCACGATGGTACGATCCTTGAGCACGACGGTACATCCTTGAGCACGACGGTACGATCCTTGAACACGACGGTACGATCTTGAGCACGACGGTACGATCCTTGAACACGACGGTACGATCCTTGAACACGACGGTACGATCCTTGAACACGACGGTACGATCCTTGAACACGACGGTACGATCCTTGAACACGACGGTACGATCCTTGAACACGACGGTACGATCCTTGAACACGACGGTACGATCCTTGAGCACGACGGTACATCCTTGAGCACGACGGTACATCCTTGAGCACGACGGTACATCCTTGAGCACGACGGTACGATCTTGAGCACGACGGTACGATCTTGAACACGACGGTACGATCCTTGAACACGACGGTACGATCCTTCAGCACGATGGTACGATCCTTGAACACGACGGTACGATCTTGAGCACGACGGTACATCCTTGAGCACGACGGTACATCCTTGAGCACGACGGTACATCCTTGAGCACGATGATACGATCCTTCAGCACGATGGTACGATCCTTGAGCACGACGGTACATCCTTGAGCACGATGGTACGATCCTTGAGCACGATGATACGATCCTTGAGCACGATGGTACGATCCTTGAGCACGATGATACGATCCTTCAGCACGATGGTACGATCCTTGAGCACGATGATACGATCCTTCAGCACGATGGTACGATCCTTCAGCACGATGGTACGATCCTTCAGCACGATGGTACGATCCTTGAGCACGACGGTACATCCTTGAGCACGACGGTACATCCTTGAGCACGATGGTACGATCCTTGAGCACGATGGTACGATCCTTGAGCACGATGGTACGATCCTTCAGCACGATGGTACGGTCCTTGAGCACGACGGTACGATCTTGAGCACGACGGTACGATCCTTGAACACGACGGTACGATCTTGAACACGACGGTACGATCCTTCAGCACGATGGTACGATCCTTCAGCACGATGGTACGATCCTTGAGCACGACGGTACATCCTTGAGCACGACGGTACGATCCTTCAGCACGATGGTACGATCCTTGAGCACGATGGTACGATCCTTCAGCACGATGGTACGATCCTTCAGCACGATGGTACGATCCTTGAGCACGATGGTACGATCCTTCAGCACGATGGTACGATCCTTGAGCACGATGGTACGATCCTTGAGCACGACGGTACGATCTTGAGCACGACGGTACGATCTTGAGCACGACGGTACGATCTTGAGCACGACGGTACGATCTTGAGCACGACGGTACGATCTTGAGCACGACGGTACATCCTTGAGCACGATGGTACGATCCTTGAGCACGATGGTACGATCCTTCAGCACGATGGTACGGTCCTTGAGCACGACGGTACGATCTTGAGCACGACGGTACATCCTTGAGCACGACGGTACGATCTTGAACACGACGGTACGATCCTTGAGCACGATGGTACGATCCTTGAGCACGATGGTACGATCCTTGAGCACGATGGTACGATCCTTGAGCACGATGGTACGATCCTTGAACACGACGGTACGATCCTTGAGCACGATGATACGATCCTTGAGCACGATGGTACGATCCTTCAGCACGATGGTACGATCCTTCAGCACGATGGTACGGTCCTTGAGCACGACGGTACATCCTTGAGCACGACGGTACGATCTTGAGCACGACGGTACGATCCTTCAGCACGATGGTACGGTCCTTGAGCACGACGGTAGGGGGGGGGGGGGGGGGGGGGGGGGGGGGGGGGGGGGGGGGGGGGGGGGGGGGGGGTCTTTTGGGTGGGTCACGGGTAGGGTAGGTGGTGTTTTGAGTGGGTCACGGGCGAGAGAGGTGGTCTTCTGAGCGGGTCATGGGCTGGAGAGGTGGTCTTCTTAGCGGGTCACGGACGGTGGCAGGTGTTCTTCTTAGCGGGTCACGGATGGGGGCAGGTGGTCTTCTGAGCGGGTCACGCACGGGGGCAGGTGGTCTTCTGAGCGGGTCACGGACGGGGGCAGGTGGTCTTCTGAGCGGGTCACGGACGGGGGCAGGTGGTCTTCTGAGCGAGTCACGGACAGGGGAGGTGGTCTTCTGAGCGGGTCACGGGTGGGGGAGGTGGTCTTCTGAGTGGGTCACGGGTGAGGGAGGTGGTCTTCTGAACGGGTCACGGGTGGGGGAGGTGGTCTTCTGAGCGGGTCACGGGTGGGGGAGGTGGTCTTCTGAGCGGTACCTTCGCATCCAAGGGTCGTCCCGCCGTGCTCAACAAGTCTCTCTCTCTCTCTCTCTCTCTCTCTCTCTCTCTCTCTCTCTCTCTCTCTCTCTCTCTCGTGCCCCTCCACCCTCATGCACCACTCCGGCGCTGCCCCTCCATGAGGTAACACTAGGATAACAGACCCCACCACTACACATGCTGATAGAGGCCCCCCTCATCCCTACACCACACCAACAAACATACGTAATACAGGACGTCATTTCGTAAACATGTTTACCAAATGGCGTCCTAGCTACGTCTCTTCGTTGTATATCAACTGACTGTTATATTTCTCTCTTGTGTCTCCCCTGATGATGTGATTATTACACGAAAGTGCACTTGGGAACTTATCGCGTTTCATTTTCCCCGTGGACTCGTAGGAATATATATATATATATATATATATATATATATATATATATATATATATATATATATATATGGTTGAATGATGGCCATAATACGAACGAGGAGGAGGGGGATCTCACCCCCCCCCCCGATACAGCAAGAGGAGGGAAGGAGACGAGGTGGTCAGCCATGTGTGATAGACCACGGGGCACCACGGGGCATCACGGGGCATCACGGGGCTCCACGGGGCATCACTGGGCACCATGGGGCACCATGGGGCACCACAGGGCACCACGGGGCATCACTGGGCACCACGGGGCATCACGGGGCACCACGGGGGCATCACGGGGCACCACGGGGGCATCACGGGGGCATCACGGGGCACCACTGGGCACCATGGGGCATCACGGGGCACCACGGGGGCATCACGGGGCACCATGGGGCATCACGGGGTACCACGGGGGCACCATGGGGCACCACGGGGGCATCACTGGGCACCACGGGGGCACCACAGGGCGGGGCACCACGGGGGCACCATGGGGCACCACGGGGGCATCACGGGGCATCACGGGGCCACCCTCGACCTCAGCCCTGCAGCGTGTGACGCCCCGTGATGTCTGCCAGTCTGCCCTTGCCTGACTCAAACCTGTTGACGAGAATTTATTTCTTTCTTCTTTCTTTTCTTCTTTCATTTACGTTCTAATTTTCCCCCCAAGTAGGGCGTTGATGGCGTATTCCTTCACTATAGCTGGGTATGACGTGTGTATATGTGGAAGTATGCGATATACATCTCCTGAAGAAGTGTGTGTGTGTGTGTGTATGTGTGTGTGTGTGTGTGTGTGTGTGTGTGTGTATGTGTGTGTATGAATATGTGTGTGTATGTGTGTGTGTGTGTGTGTGTGTGTGTGTGTGTGTGTATGTGTGTGTATGAATATGTGTGTGTATGTGTGTGTGTGTGTGTACGTGTGTGTGTGTGTGTGTGTGTGTGTGTGTGTGTGTGTGTGTGTGTGTGTGTGTGTGTGTGTGTGTGTGTGTGTGTGTGTGTGTGTGTGTGTGTGTGTGTGTGTCTGCAACCCCAGGGCCCCTTTCACAATGTAATAATACAAGAGGGGAAGATCTAGGGCAAACACTCCTCCCCCTTACACCACCGCTCCCCCCCCCCCAAGCCATACACGAGCACTGGCCATCCCCCCTCCCCTCCTCCCCCTCCCCTCAGAGACACAACAATAATAATAATAATAATAATAATAATAACAATAATAATAATAATAATAATAATAATAATAATTTTATCCCTGGGGATAAGGGAGAAAGAATACTTCCCACGTATTCCCTGCGTGTCGTAGAAGGTGACTAAAAGGGGTGGGAGCGGGGGGCTGGAAATCCTCCCCTCTTGTTTTTAATTTTCCAAAAGAAGGAACAGAGAAGGGGGCCAAGTGAGGATATTCCCTCAAAGGCTCAGTCTTCTGTTCTTAACGCTACCTCGTTAACGCGGGAAATGGCGAATAGTATGAAATAATAATAATAATAATAATAATAATAATGATAATAATGATAATAATAATAATAATAATAATAATAATAATAATAATAATAATGATAATAATAATAAAGATCATGTTGGCCTCATATTTCGTAAAAGCAACAATATAATCCTTTACTAAATGAATATTGACACAACGCCAACTTATCTATAATTCGCAAAGGAATTCCAAAGGAATTTCTCCTGGACCAACACCGACGACCATTAATTATGCATCTAACCCACACAACCCCACACCACCACCCTACCCCACCCCACCCCACACAACCCCACCCCACCACCCCACCCCACCCTACACAACCCTACCCCACCACCCCACCCCACACAACCCCACCACCCCACCCCACACCACCACCCAACACAACCCCACCCCACCGCACCCCACACAACCCCACACCACCACCCCACCCCACACCACACAACCCCACCACCCCACCCCACCCCACACAACCCCACCCCACCAACCCCACCACCCCACCCCACCCCACACAACCCCACCCCACCCCAACCCCCCACAACCCCACCACCCCACCCCACACCACCACCCAACACAACCCCACCCCACCGCACCCCACACAACCCCACACCACCACCCCACCCCACACCACACAACCCCACACAACCCCACCCCACACCCACACCCACCCCACACCACCCCACCCCACACAACCCCACCCCACCACCCCACCACCTCACCACCCTACCCCACCCCACACAACCCCACCACCCTACCCCACCCCACACAACCCCACCCCCACCCAACCCACACAACTCCACCACCCCACCCCACCCCAACCCCCACCAATCTCCAACCCCAATCCCACCCCCACCCCAAACCTTCCCCTCCCCCCTCCCCCTCACCCTGACGTCACAAGCCACTGGACCAAGGAAATCCAAAATTTTTACAAAAGAAAAAAAAAATAAAATGCGATTGATAGACGAAGGCCCAGACGTGCGGCCTCGGGAGGGGGGGAGGGGGGGGGAGGGGGGGGGGTTGCTGCTCTCGTGTGTGTGTGTGTGTGTGTGTCGTCGGGGATTCCAACCCCGTGTCCTGTACACATACCTTCGTGCACAGTGTCCAGACGGCAGCTCCTGCCTCCCTCACACACCCCGCTCGCCACACCACACCCCCAGAAATGTGTCCCTCCCCCAGCAGATGGGGGGGTTGGGGTCCCTCCCCCAGCAGATGGGGGGGTTGGGGTCCCTCCCCCAGCAGATGGGGGGGTTGGGGTCCCTCCCCCAGCAGATGGAGGGGGTTGGGGGTCCCTCCCCCAGCAGATGGGGGGGTTGGGGTCCCTCCCCCAGCAGATGGGGGGGGTTGGGGGTCCTCCCCCAGCAGATGGAGGGGGTGGGGGTCCCTCCCCCAGCAGATGGGGGGGTTGGGGTCCCTCCCCCAGCAGATGGAGGGGGTGGGGGTCCCTCCCCCAGCAGATGGTGGGGGTGAGGGGTCCCTCCCCCAGCAGATGGGGGGGTTGGGGTCCCTCCCCCAGCAGATGGGGGGGTTGGGGTCCCTCCCCCAGCAGATGGGGGGTTGGGGTCCCTCCCCCAGCAGATGGGGGGGGTTGGGGGTCCCTCCCCCAGCAGATGGGGGGGTTGGGGTCCCTCCCCCAGCAGATGGGGGGGTTGGGGGTCCCTCCCCCAGCAGATGGGGGGTTGGGGTCCCTCCCCCAGCAGATGGGGGGGTTGGGGTCCCTCCCCCAGCAGATGGGGGGGTTGGGGTCCCTCCCCCAGCAGATGGTGGGGTGGGGGTCCCTCCCCCAGCAGATGGGGGAGTGGGGGTCCCTCCCCCAGCAGATGGTGGGGTGAGGGTCCCTCCCCCAGCAGATGGGGGGTGGGGGTCCCTCCCCAGCAGATGGTGGGGTGGGGGTCCCTCCCCCAGCAGATGGTGGGGTGGGGGTCCCTCCCCCAGCAGATGGGGGGGTGGGGGTCCCTCCCCCAGCAGATGGTGGGGTGAGGGTCCCTCCCCCAGCAGATGGGGGGGTGGGGGTCCCTCCCCCAGCAGATGGTGGGGTGAGGGTCCCTCCCCCAGCAGATGGGGGGGTGGGGGTCCCTCCCCCAGCAGATGGGGAGGGTGGGGGGTCCGTCCCCCAGCAAATGGGGGGGTGGAGGTCCCTCCCCCAGCAGATGGGGAGAGGGGGTGGTCGAGTAACTGGGGGAGAACGCGAGACAGCTGCACAGTAATGTAATTACCTGCACAATAATGTAATTACCAGGACACTAATGTAATTACCTGCACACTAATGTAATTACCTGCACAGTAATGTAATTACCTGCACATTAATGTAATTACCTGCACATTAACGTAATTACTTGTACAGTAATGTAACTACAAGCACAGTAATGTAATTATCTGCCCAGTAATGTAATTACCTGTACAGTAATGTAATTACCAGAACAGTAATGTAATTACCAGAACAGTAATGTAATTACCTACACAGTAATGTAATTACCTACACAGTAAAGTAATTACCTACACAGTAATGTAATTACCAGCACATAATGTAATTACTTGCCCAGTAATGTAATTAGCAGCACAGTAATGTAATTACCTGCACAGTAATGTAATTACCAGCACAGTAATGTAATTACCTGCACAGTAATGTAATTACTTCCATTCAACACATATCGCAAGTTCAAATATCTTTGACACTCAACCACTTTCATATATAATGTAAGTGCAATGTAAGTAATGTAAGGGTAAGAGAGATGTGTGGAAATAAAAAGAGCGTGGTTGAGAGAGCAGGAGAAGGTGTTTTGAAATGGTTTGGTCACATGGAGACAATGAGTGAGGAAAGATTGACCAAGAGGATATATGGGTCGGAGGTGGAGGGAACGAGGAGAAGTGGGAGACCAAATTGGATGTGGAAAGATGGAGTGAAAAAGATTTTGTGTGATCGGGGCCTGAACATGCAGGAGGGTGAAAGGCGTGCAAGGAATAGAGTGAATTGGAACGATGTGGTATACCGGGGTCGACGTGCTGTCAATGGATTGAACCAGGGTATGTGAAGCGTCTGGGGTAAACCATGGAAAGTTCTGTGGGGCCTGGATGTGAAAAGGGAGCTGTGGTTTCGGTGCATTATTACATGACAGCTAGAGACTGAGTGTGAACGAATGGGGCCTTTACCAGGTACCCAATTTATGGACCTACCCCTAGGGGAGGATGAACAGCTGTGTTGACTGTGGACCAGCACCCGCAACCAGGAATCGAACCTAGGCAGACTCGACCCCCGTGCGGCCCGTGAATACGCCACGGTTTGCAATGCTGACCGCTACACCACGGAACACCATTAATCCCAAAACCCTTCTACATCTATCATGGATAAATCTACTCGCCACTTCTGGCAGAAATGGAATAATAAATATAATAAATATATATAAAATATTACACATGACAGCTAGAGACTGAGTGTGGACACATGTGGCCTTCTTTGTCTGTTTTCCTGGCGCTACCTCGCTGAAGCGGGGGGTAGCGATGCTGTTTCCTGTGGTGCGGGGTGACGCCGAGAATGGATGAAGGCAAGCAAGTATGAATATGTGCATGTGTGTATATGTATATGTCTGTGTATGTGTATGTTGATATGTATATGTATGCATAAGTGCGCGTATGGGCGTTTATGTATATGTGTATGAGTGGATGGGCCATTCTTCGTCTGTTTCCCGGCGCTACCTCGATGATGCGGGAAACAGCAATTAAGTAAAATAATAATAATAATAATAACAATAATAATGATGATGATAATAATAATAATAATAATAATAATGATAATAATAATAATAATAATAAGGAATAGAGTGAATTGGAGCGATGTGGTATACCGGGGTTGACGTGCTGTCAGTGGATTGAATCAGGGCATGTGAAGCGTCTGGGGTAAACCATGGAAAGCTGTGTAGGTATGTATATTTGCGTGTGTGGACGTATGTATATACATGTGTATGGGGGTGGGTTGGGCCATTTCTTTCGTCTGTTTCCTTGCGCTACCTCGCAAACGCGGGAGACAGCGACAAAGTATAATAAAAAAAATAATATAGATAATAATAATAATAATAATAATAACAATAATAATAATAACAATAATAATAATAATAATAATAATAATAATAATAATAATAATGATAATATTAATATTAATAATAACAATAATAATAATAACAATAATAATAATAATAATAATAATGATAATAATAATGATAATAATAATAACAATAATAATAATAATGATAATAATAATAATAACAACAATAATAATATATATAAAAAATCATTAGATGAAACATGGTTACAGTGTAGCATCCTAAGGCAAAAGTTCCCCTTATGTAAAACTGTGTGTGTGCTTCCTACTGCAGCAACATATATTCCACCTCGAACCCCGACACTGGAAATAGCCTCCCTCTCCAACGATCTGCTCCGCCTATTTGTGGCCCGAGATCACCTCTGTGACCTTTCTGTGTCAGCTGCTGGGGAAGGAGACCACCTCACCTTGGCTGACCTGGAGTCTCATCATTGACCCTTGAATTGCTCGGGGGGGTGGGGTGGTCCTTGACCCGGCCTAGTAGTCCTTCGCTGGTTGAGGTCCTTTACAAGGAGACCAGCCTCCACAGCTACTGCCAGGGGCGTCTGCCTGGATTCCCTCCCCGCTAGTCGAAGTCTTGGCGAAGGTGACGAGTACACATCTTCAGTGCCCTTCAGGGAGGGTCTCGTCGTCGGCATGACCTTCGACGGGCGGGGGACAACCCACCTTAGCTGACCTTTGCTTGACCTCGTTTGGCCAGAGTCACCCGCTGGCTCTCTGACCTCTCCAGGGTTGAGGGAGGAGGGGCTGGTGGTGGCAGGAGGAGGAGGAGACGACCACCTGTGAAACTTTGATCCGTCTGCTTAAAGTCGATATAGCGACCAACCAACATGGCCTTGGGTGGGGGGGAGGGACGGCCAGTTCTTCTTGACTGAAGGAACGAAACGAAGAAAATGGAAGAAGAAAAAAAGAAAAAAAAATTGGCGTCGACGAAATACCAGTCCTGGACGTAAAGTGAGGAGGTAAATGAAGGCCTTCACGATAGACCTTTGGGAATTGAGGTTTCTGTCAGCGGTGTGTGTGTGTGTGTGTGTGTGTGTGTGTGTGGAGGTAGACGACCATTCTCCACCTCCCCTAAGTGGGCTTTCGGAACCATGGCAATCTACAACTCCCTACACGCCACCACCATGCCACTGTGGTACACCAGAAGAGACATAGACTCCATCATAGAATTGTCCCCTTTGAAACCAGACTCATGTTTACTGGAAGATTAAAGATACTCGCTCAGGTTTGATCTATAATAATAATCTGTAAGTCTTGCTATATTGGACTGAAGGATTTAAAAAAAAAAAAATAATCACATTATTTCTCAATCGGCTTCGTTCTGTGTCTGGTGTGATCTGTGCCCCGAGTGAACTCATCCCCTTGAACACAAAGATGCCACCAGATTTGAACCTTAGGCCACACCATCATACCCCAAGGTCGTACTGTCGTGCTCAAGGGTCGTACCCTCGTGCTCAAGGGTCGTTCTGTCGTGGTCAAAGGTCGTACTGTTGTGGTCAAGGATCGTACCCTCGTGCTCAAAGGTCGTACTGTCGTGGTCAAAGGTCGTACCCTCGTGCTCAAGGGTCGTTCCGTCGTGGTCAAAGGTCGTACCCTCGTGCACAAGGGTAATTCCGTCGTGCTCAAGGGTCGTACCCTCGTGCTCAAGGGTCGTTCCGTCGTGCTCAAGGGTCATACCCTCTTGCTCAAGGGTCATACCCTCATGCTCAAGGGTCGTAACCTTGTACTGAAGAGTCGTACCGTCGTGCTCAAGGGTCGTACCATCATGCTGAAGGGTCATACCCTCCTATTCAAGGTTCATACCGTCGTGCTCAAAGATTGTACCGTCGTATTCAAGGGTCGTACCCTCGCGCTCAAGGGTCGTACCCTTGTACTGAAGGGGTTTTATCATACATTTCTTTCTAAACTACATATAACACACATATATACCAACTTAAACATAAAGAAGGA